>NW_028283901.1:0-30054 GCF_059441095.1 Idiotropiscis lumnitzeri
GGGAGCCTTCATCCTCTCTACCACCTGGAGCAGCATCTTGGCGGAGTGAACGGACAGCGGGGGGCGTGACTTGCCTTCATTCTTGTGACAGGTAAGTCACGCCCTCATGGAACATCAGCTGATAAAGACGGGCCACAAGACACCATCATGTGACACTCTGAAGAAGGCGAAAGACTTTCGTATTGTGACATCCTCAAGGCCTAAACACTCATCCGATCAAAAATAAGTTGGCAGCCGTCTTCAGGGCCTGAATATCCTCAAATGTGAAAAATTTCGAGAAGATGGATCATCTGAATCATTTTGCAGGAACTTTTGTTGCCACGGAGAATAATCAGACTCTGCGGCACCGTAATAGCCACGCCCTTCGAAGGAAAGTCACAAAAATAGGGAAAGAGTAAGATCAATGTCTTGAGTCTTTTCTAGCCAATTTTCAATCGGATTCGTTAAAAGGGCACCGTGCAGGACGTCAAAATGTAAAAAATGATATTGATTGGCGCAAGGTGTATAACAGAATATAAACATATAGATGTCTTCAGGTACCGACTCTTGATGTACATGTGAAGTTTTGGATTTTTAGCAGCATGTGCAAGAGAGTTATTAAGCATTTTGTCCATTGCGGCGAAGGAAATCTTAAGTGAAAACTTCGAAGCCCCGCCCCCGTCATATAGTATTTCGGAAACAAAAAATTTTAGCCCCAGTGTTTGTCCCAGGTCTTAAGATGCTACAGACAGAATTTTAAGGCAATCAGATGAAGCCTTTAGGATCAGGGTGCAAAAGAATGACCCCTGTAAACATGCAAAAAAGGGCAAAAGTCGGACTTTCAAAAATTCATAACTCACTTCCTTTTCATATTAGACGTTAAAATATCAAATTTTTCGCCATGCCCGATGAGACTGCCAAGTTTGGTGAATTTTTGTGCATGTTTCGGGGGTCAAAAATGCAATCGAACAATCGGAAAAATAATAATAATAATAATTTCTACAAAAACAACAGGGACTTCGCAGCGGTCGCTGCTCAGGCCCTAATAATAATAATAATAATAATAATAAAAGTATTAATATTTTCTACAAAAACAATAGGGACCTCGCAGCCGTCGCAGCTCGGGCCCTAATAACAATTTTTAGAAAAACAATAGGGACCTCGCAGCGGTCACTGCTCGGGCCCTAATAATAATAATAATAATAATTTCCACAAAAACAATGGGGACCTCGTAGCGGTCGCTGCTCGGGCCCTAATAATAATTTCTACATAAACAATAGGGACCTCGCCGCGGTCGCTGCTCGGGCCCCAATAATAATTTCTACACAAAGTCCATTGTGGTGACCCGCCCCTTTTAAGTAAATTCAAAATGGCCGACTTCCTGTAAAACCTAGCTCATTGCTCCAAGAGACTTTTTTTGTAGGTCTTGGTCTTATACATACAGTGAACCCTCGCTACTTCGCGGTTCACCTTTCGCGGGTTCAGTGCTTCGCGGGTATAAAAAATATTTGGGGGCATTGTAGTTTCGCCGAGCGGCACGACGGGCGCTGGAGCGGTTAGACGGCCGGCGTGCGCCGAAGAAGAGCGTGGGCGAAGAGGAGAGTGGACGAAGAAGAGCACGTTCTCCCGGACACGATCGGTGGCGACGTTTCGCGCGGTTCGGACCGTACCAGAGCTCCGGCCGGCGTGCGTGGCAGTTAAGCCGTAGAGGAGCACCTTCCCCGGGCACGGGCGGTGCCAAGCGGCCCCTAAGTTTAACCGAATGGAAGCTCCGGAGGAGGAGGGCATGCTCGCGTCACAGTAAGCCGAAGAGGAGCACCTTCCCCGGGCACGGGCGGTTCCAAGCGGCCCCTAAGTTTAACCAAATGGAAGCTCCGGAGGAGGAGGGCATGCTCGCGTCACAGTAAGCCGAAGAGGAGCACCTTCGCCGGGCACGGGCGGTTCCAAGCGGCCCCTAAGTTTAACCGAATGGAAGCTCCGGAGGAGGCGGGCATGCTCGCGTCACAGTAAGCCGAAGAGGAGCACCTTCCCCGGGCACGGGCGGTGCCAAGCGGCCCCTAAGTTTAACCGAATGGAAGCTCCGGGGGAGGAGGGCGGGCGTGTGTCACAGTTAAGCCGAATTGGAACACCTCTTCCGCCCGGGCACGAACGGAGCGCGAAGCTGTCAGTTATGAATGAATAAATGAATAAATAAATAAATAAATAAAGAATGCCACCTTTCATTTCACAGGGCACGCCGGACGGCGTACCAGCAGGTAATAGTCGGAGTAATTAAATAAATACAAAAAGAATGGCTGGGGAATAAAAAAATAATACGTTTTAATAATAATTTGTTTTTTTTGTTATAACATGAATTTCACTCTCTCTCTCTCTCTGTATATATATATATATATATATCTATATATATATATATATATATTTATTATATATATTGTATTTTTTTTTAAGCATTTTTGAAGGTGCGCCGCTACTTTGCGGATTTTCAGTTTCCGCGGGTGGTCTCGGTCCCCATTAACCGCGACAACCGAGGGTTCACTGTACTCCATAAAATTTACAAAAAGCGAGGTGAAACACTCAACCAGGGCTGCTTTTTTGAACATTTCTCGAGGGCCATGGCGAGCCATTTAAAAAAAGCTGCACAACTAACGTATAAAATATTGATAAATTTGCTCTGCCTGATGTGTGTGTCAAGTTTCACGAGTTGTCCTTCATATTTAGAACCTCATAATCAGCGTTGTTTTATTGCCGGACAGTGCAATGCCACTCCCACAACTTTTCACGAAAAAGGATGAATTTCGTATTGTGACATCCTCATGGACGAAACAGTCCTCCGAGCATATATGAGGGCGACCTTGTTGAGTTGCACGGAGAAAAACATCCAAGAAAATAACTTGTATTAGCTTTTACCAGTTGGTGGCGCTACTACTACGATGAAAAATAAGTTGGTAGATGTCTTCAGGGTTGAAGTATCCTCAAATGTGTACAACTTCGAGAAGATAGGATCATCTCAGTCATGTTGCCGGAGCTTTTGTTGCCACAAAGTACAATCGGACTTTTCAGCACCGTAATAGCCACGCCTTTTGCCAAAACGTCACAAAACTCGGCAGAGAGTAAGATCATTGTCTTGAGTCTTTTCTGACTAATTTTCAGTCGGATTCGTCAAAAGGGCACCGTGCAGTACGTGAAAATTAAAATAAAAACAAATTTTTTATTCCACTTGGCGGCGCTGTGTGTATAACAAAATAATAACATTAAGATGTCTTCAGGTCGGGACATTTTATTTACAGGTGAAGGTTTGGATTTTTAGGAGCATGTGCAGGGGAGTTATTAAGCATTCATTTATTTGTATTAGGTTCATTTTGTCTTCTTATTATTGATATTTGACAGATTCATTAAAAGCAGACAATTATGTTTTAGGTAAATTTTTTACCTGACATGTTTCGGCGAGTCTTTCACCTTCTTCAGAGTGTCGCATGATGGTGTCTTGAGACCCGTCTTTATCAGCTGATGTTCCATGAGGGTGTGAATTACCTGTCAAAAAAATGAAAAATCATAGCAGTAAAAGAACAAGCACAACATGAACATTACAAATCAGCAATCACTGACCACTGCAAAAGGGAAAACCACATCATGGACCGGGAGAAGGGCAGGGTCATCCGCACCGAAGAGAACAAACAACAGCGCTGGATCAGAGAGGCCATTGAGATCTGCAAGCGAGGCATAAAAACCATGAACAGAGACAAGGGAGCCTTCATCCTCTCTACCACCTGGAGCAGCATCTTGGCGGAGTGAACGGACAGCGGGGGGCGTGACTTGCCTTCATTCTTGTGACAGGTAAGTCACGCCCTCATGGAACATCAGCTGATAAAGACGGGTCACAAGACACCATCATGTGACACTCTGAAGAAGGCGAAAGACTTTCGTATTGTGACATCCTCAAGGCCTAAACACTCATCCGAGCAAATATAAGGTAGATTTTGTTAACCTGCCCGGAGAAAAACATCAACGAAAATAATTTGTATTTGTTTTAACCAGTTGGTGGCGCTACCACTGCGATCAAAAATAAGTTGGCAGCCGTCTTCAGGGCCTGAATATCCTCAAATGTGAAAAATTTCGAGAAGATGGATCATCTGAATCATTTTGCAGGAACTTTTGTTGCCACGGAGAATAATCAGACTGTGCGGCACTGCAATAGCCACGCCCTTCGAAGGAAAGTCACAAAAATAGGGATAGAGTAAGATCAATGTCTTGAGTCTTTTCTAGCCAATTTTCAATCGGATTCGTTAAAAGGGCACCGTGCAGTACGTCAAAATGTAAAAAATGATATTGATTGGCGCAAGGTGTATAACAGAATATAAACATATAGATGTCTTCAGGTACCGACTCTTTATGTATATGTGAAGTTTTGGATTTTTAGCAGCATGTGCAGGAGAGTTATTAAGCATTTTGTCCATTGCGGCGAAGGAAATCTTAAGTGAAAACTTTGAAGCCCCGCCCCCGTCATATAGTATTTCGGAAACAAAAGATTTTAGCCCCAGTGTTTGTCCCAGGTCTTAAGATGCTACAGACAGAATTTTAAGGCAATCAGATGAAGCCTTTAGGATCAGGGTGCAAAAGAATGACCCCTGTAAACATGCAAAAAAGGGCAAAAGTCGGACTTTCAAAAATTCATAACTCACTTCCTGTTCATATTAGACGTTAAAATATCAAATTTCTCGCCATGCCCGATGAGACTGCCAAGTTTGGTGAGTTTTTGTGCATGTTTCGGGGGTCAAAAATGCAATCGTACAATCGGAAAAATAATAATAATAATAATTTCTACAAAAACAACAGGGACTTCGCAGCGGTCGCTGCTCAGGCCCTAATAATAATAATAATAATAATATTTTCTACAAAAACAATAGGGACCTCGCAGCCGTCGTAGCTCGGGCCCTAATAACAATTTCTAGAAAAACAATAGGGACCTCGCAGCGGTCACTGCTCGGGCCCTAATAATAATAATAATAATAAAAATTTCCACAAAAACAATGGGGACCTCGTAGCGGTCGCTGCTCGGGCCCTAATAATAATTTCTACATAAACAATAGGGACCTCGCCGCGGTCGCTGCTCGGGCCCCAATAATAATTTCTACACAAAGTCCATTGTGGTGACCCGCCCCCTTTTAATAAATTCAAAATGGCCGACTTCCTGTAAAACCGAGCTCATTGCTCCAAGAGACTTTTTTGTAGGTCTTGGTCTTATACATACAGTGAACCCTCGCTACTTCGCGGTTCACCTTTCGCGGGTTCAGTGCTTCGCGGGTATAAAAAATATTCGGGGGCATTGTAGTTTCGCCGAGCGGCACGACGGGGCGCTGGAGCGGTTAGACGGCCGGCGTGCGCCGAAGAAGAGCGTGGGCGAAGAGAAGAGTGGACGAAGAAGAGCACGTTCCCCCGGACACGATCGGTGGCGACGTTTCGCGCGGTTCGGACCGTACCAGAGCTCCGGCCGGCGTGCGTGGCAGTTAAGCCGTAGAGGAGCACCTTCCCCGGGCGCGGGCGGTGCCAAGCGGCCCCTAAGTTTAACCGAATGGAAGCTCCGGAGGAGGAGGGCATGCTCGCGTCACAGTAAGCCGAAGAGGAGCACCTTCCCCGGGCACGGGCGGTTCCAAGCGGCCCCTAAGTTTAACCGAATGGAAGCTCCGGAGGAGGAGGGCATGCTCGCGACACAGTAAGCCGAAGAGGAGCACCTTTCCCGGGCACGGGCGGTGCCAAGCGGCCCCTAAGTTTAACCGAATGGAAGCTCCGGGGGAGGAGGGTGGGCGTGTGTCACAGTTAAGCCGAATTGGAGCACCTCTTCCGCCCGGGCACGAGCGGAGCGCGAAGCTGTCAGTTATGAATGAATAAATGAATAAATAAATAAATAAATAAAAGAATGGCACCTTTCATTTCACAGGGCACACCAGACGGCGTACCAGCAGGTAAAAGTCTGAGTAATTAAATAAATACAAAAAGAATGGCTGGGGAATAAAAAAATAATACGTTTTAATAATAATTTGTTTTTTTTGTTATAACATGAATTTCACTCTCTCTCTCCCCGTATATATATATATATATATATATATATATATATATATATATATATATTTTCTTTTAAGCATTTTTGAAGGTGCGCCGCTACTTCGCGGATTTTCAGTTTCCGCGGGTGGTCTCGGTCCCCATTAACCGCGATAACCGAGGGTTCACTGTACTCCATAAAATTTACAAAAAGCGAGGTGAAACACTCAACCAGGGCTGCTTTTTTGAACATTTCTCGAGCGCCATGGCGAGCCATTTCAAAAAAGCTGCACAACTAACGTATAAAATATTGATAAATTTGCTCTGCCTGATGTGTGTGTCAAGTTTCACGAGTTGTCGTTCATATTTAGAACCTCATAATCAGCGTTGTTTTATTGCCAAACAGTGCAATGCCACTCCCACAACTTTTCACGAAAAAGGATGAATTTCGTATTGTGACATCCTCATGGCCGAAACAGTCCTCCGAGCATATATGAGGGTGACCTTGTTGAGTTGCACGGAGAAAAACATCCAAGAAAATAACTTGTATTAGCTTTTACCAGTTGGTGGCGCTACTACTACGATGAAAAATAAGTTGGTAGATGTCTTCAGGGCTGAAGTATCCTCAAATGTGTACAACTTCGAGAAGATAGGATCATCTGAGTCATGTTGCCGGAGCTTTTGTTGCCACAAAGTACAATCGGACTTTTCAGCACCGTAATAGCCACGCCTTTTGCCAAAACGTCACAAAACTCTGAAAAAGCTGAGTGAGCCTCAAACCAGACATACACATTCACTGACAAATATCCTGTGACACCAGATATATTAGAAGTCTTGTCTAATCAGCACACGTCTATCTAACTGCAATTTTAACATCTCGAGACACGACAGGATGAGTACACGATACGCATACCTCCATTTCTGAGTCTGTAAAGCCTGGAGGAGGCTGCTTCGATGTTTTAGTAGCATCATAAATTTATTGAATTAATTATATTTGAGGTTGGATTAGATTTTTACACATTTTAAGCCTTAGCCACCCAAAACAAAACATAAGCTCATGAATGAAATAAAACTAATTAATTTCGCCCATGCCAATTAATCTTCTGTAGACACGTGTTGTGACCAGTGTTGTTTTTGGCAGGCATTTTAGATTTTGTCCAAGTCATTTGGACAAAGTGCTGATTTGTTTACATCACATTTAGTCATCCCAATTCGTTATAGTTTTAGTCCAGTTTTAGTCAACGAAAACTAAAAAAAGGGTTTTAGTCCAGTTTTAATCGACGGAAACGCAAAAAAAGTTTTACCCTAGTTTTCGTCAATTTATTCACAAAGGTTTTAGTCCAAGCGGCACGGTGGCCCAACTGGTTAGCAGGATGGCCTCACGATATTGAGGTCGTAGGTACGATTCTGGCTCCGGCCTTCCTGCGTGGGTTTCCTCTGGGTAATTCGGTTTCCTCCCATATTCTTAAAACATGCATGGCAAGTTGCTTGGACACTCTAATTGCCCCTAGGCATGAGTGTGAGCGTGGATGGTTGTTCGTCTATGTATGCCCTGCGATTGGCTGGACACCAATTCAAGGGTGTACCTCGCCTACTGCCGAAGACAGCTGGGATCGGCTCCAACACCCCCCGCGACCCTAGTGAGGAGAAGCGGTACAGATAACGGATGGATGGATGGATGGGTTTAAGTCCATTTGAGTTAAAACAAGGCATTCAAGGTTTCCACCCAATAACAAAGACTTTTGGATGGACTACAAAGGATTCTTCATTACAAACAGAAAAAAGTGGCAACAGTGGAATCAATGCTCACTGCTCCAAAATAAGCAGAGAAGCAAAACATTTTGTTGGGCAACTGTTGTGGCTTTATTTCACTAAAAGCAACATAAAATAATTTATGAACCACATGCTAACAATTTTGTCTCGTCAACGAAAAAAATTCATGTACATCACGTCATGTTTTCGTCATAAAAGAACCTCGTTTAGCTTGTCATCGTCATTAAAAAAGGGGCGTTAACGAAGTATTTTCGTCATAGTCATCAGTGACGAAAACAACACTGGTTGTGACTGATATTTCAGTCCCAGGTTGTCTCCTGAACACCACCAATTGGGCAAGGGGGCGCAGGAAAGCCTGGGGTCTTCTATTTTTACAGTATAGAAAGGCTAAATATCAAATTGAAACAGTGTTTTATATCATGAATATACAGGGTTGGTGCTGGTTCTGGTAGGGAAACCACAACATAAAGATGTCCTTAATTAGTCCCACAATGGGGATATTTGCAATATGGCATATGATGGCCTAACAGGGCCACCGCCCAGAAAAGAGTAACGCAGAACTTTGTAATACTGTCACTCCCTGACCAGTTCGTTGTTCCTGAAGAGCCAAACTTTGACTCAGACCCACAAATTTGAATTACAGATAGTGGACAATGGAGAACTCCCCCAGTCAGTCAGCATGTTCAACTTCCATAGAAACCTCAACATACATTTATTAGATTGCCAAACTAATTGGAAACTACATCACCAGAACACCACAAGTGGGCTCTGTTATTGTACTTAAAGATGCATCTTACAAACCTGTGTTCTCCAAGGCCAGCTGGTCCATAGTCTTAAGTTATTTCTTCGCCAACATCAATGTCTCGGAGCGCAAACAGACAGAGGTGTGGTCTGTCCTCTGTTGTCTTCTTCTTCATTTTACAGTTGGGGTGCATGTGGTCATCATTAACCAGTCTTCCCAGACTGCCATCTTCTTGAGCGGCATCAACACTTAAAATAGATTTAAAAAAAAAAAAAAACAATTATTCAATCAATGTCAGAAATTAATCTTTGAGACAATCTTGTGTACACAAAACATAAAAATAGGAAATCCACAATTTTTAAATCTTCTAAATCAAATCATACAAGAAATTTCTATTGGAATCAGACCCTATTAACAGCTTGTCTTTGAGACTTCATGGTCTATATTTTCATTTGTACAGATTCAACGCATGAATAAAAGTAATTACCGTATTTTCGCAGTCATAAGCAAACAAAGCGCCCTGTCAGTCGATGCGTCCATTAAATGGACAAAGTACCACTCACGTCCATCAGCCCTTGTCATCAACGAGCTGTTGGAAGTGCATGTTAGCACACCCTGCTGGGCAAAGAGTGAGTTGTCCATGCTTACAATCGACCGTGACAAATACACCATCTGACTATAATGTTTGGGTGATGGTGTTGGAAAAAGCTGGACAAAGGGCAGCTGTCCACAATGTTTTAGTCTGTCTTATCATTTATGTTATTGCAAGCAAGAAACGTCCCAGGTTTAGACAACAGACAAAAAGTCCAAAGCATAACAGCACATCTCTTTAAACAGCCATGCAAATCTCTCTAAACAGCTATGGGATTGTGGGTCTCTGCTCCCAGAATGCATTGCTTGAATTAGCTAAGGCTGAGTGGCTTTTGTATTATTTTCATTTTTTTTGGGTATATTGATGGCATGAGAGATACATGTTTGTGTTAATCTTATTTCTATGTTTCATTGTTTGCTTGTATGATGAGTTTTTTATTTTTTGTGTGTGGTGAGCAGCCAAGTCCCTCCCCTGACGTTGCTTTGTAGGCTATTGCCAATGCACCTAATATTGGCCTGAGCCATTGTCAGCTATTGTCAATAGAGACTTGGCGTCTGCTGCAACAATGGGGTGATTGCTCATGTTATTGGGGCATAGTAGGCTGCTATCGGCTGTGTCAGTGTGGGCAGCTCTGCCAAGTTCATGCTATGCTAACAGCAGCTGTGCTATCGTCTTGTCAGGCGGTGCGTCCAGTATATGTTACAAAGACAGAAATAGCGGCCTCAACAGGTGTTGCGCCCTTTGACACGCCGCGTCTTTTGGGTGCGAAAATACGGTATACATTTTTGCTTAGAGAATGATTTTTCCCCTAACACTTATGGGATGAGTATGTGTTTATTTTTTTAAATAAAAACAAAAATAAGATAACATCTCAATCTTTGCCTCACCTCCAAGTTTTTTCTTGCCGGCGGAAGTCAAACAAAAAGACAGTGCCTCTTCCATCCATCTTCCTGCGTTGAGATTTATCAGAATCTATCAATTTTCCTCTGTACTCCATAATAAAGAATAAAGTCGTCTTTCCTGAAAGGGGCCTTGGTAAATACTCCTCGACCTAGTTAACAGGGAAATCAAGATAGCTTCGTCATATTTTTAAGCACACAAATAAGGAGTCATCATATTCATTTGGGCCACTATACTAATGTAGGGTGGTTTGAAACATTGCTTCTTGTGAGGGATAGAGCAGAGCCCTTCTTTATGATTTTAAAGGAACAGACCAGCCAAAATTCATTTTCCAGCATTGCATTAGCCAGTATGTATTAGGACTGAAAGTACAAATGTCAATGGCACCTGGTTACGTAAAAAAAAAACTTTAAGATTATTTAGTTTCATAACAATGACATACACTGTATACACAGTCATATTGGATCGCGTCACGTGATCTCTGTGACGTATAACGTGCTTTACACTAGACTATCAATATCGGACTTGTTCACCGGTCTATTGTGGTATAAAAATGCCGGAGGGCGTCATCAAGTACAGCCTTAATTTAGATAGAACTCCTACCATCAGGTTTCACGCTCACTGAAATAACTTGAAACTGACAAAAGAAAAGGTCAAGACACTCTTAATGTAAAATAACCACTTAAAAAACGATGTCAGCTTGGTTATCAGAAAACAATAATATATCTTAGCAAAAGCGTTAACATCATACCTTTAAATGAGTTTATATACTTCGCTTCTAACTCTGCAGTCTTGTCCAGACCCTTGACTGCATGTTCAATAGTATCCTGCTTTGGGGACTTCCTGCATCTCAGGGAAGGCATTGTTTATTCTATAAAGAAAAAAGACAGTTTTGTGTTGAGAATTATTAATACTATAGGCTAAATGGAGTTTTAACAATATCAGTGTAAGAAAAATAAATTATAAATTAAAAAAATATCAATCCCTCCATCCCAATTAACGATTTCAACCATAATAGTTTATATTGAAGTTTAAACAACAGACAGACAGATTTATGCAGTGTGACTACAAAAATCTTACCAAAATTGCATTCACAGTAACCTTTGCTTTAAGAATCATGTAATTAACCAGTGAACATCGTGTCTTACACAAAAATTAATGACAGAAATTATCATGGTACTTGCATTCTGTTGTTCTATAACAAAAGTGCAAGCTGTTAGCTCCGCAAAGCTAACGCAACAAGCTAGCGTCCCTCGTGCTCACATTCAATGCAAACCTGACCACCGGATGAAAATACGCGTCGGTTTAGTTCTTTAAATGAGTAAAAGCACCATGACGTTTTATAATTATTCAATGCTTAACTGGAGCTCGTCAATTATGTCGATGTAGGAGCACATGTTTGCTAGGCCAGTGTTGTAGGCCCACATCCATGGTGCTACTTTGTATAGTGTTTTCCACACAACTATCTCTAACCATGAACAAATGCACTCGAGGCATGTTTTGAATAAAAACAAACGAAAAACACTTACCTCTCCGTTTCAACAGCAGTTCGAACTTCGAAGTGGTGATATTCTCCAGCGTTAAGCACCTGCTCGAACTGCGAATAGGTCAAATTCAACAGCGTCTTTTTTCTGTCTTAATAAGGACGCGATGAGAGGAGGAGCGCTTGCCTTTTCGTCAGCACGCCCCGCGCGGGTGGTGCTGCTTTATCACTCTCTATCTGTGCCCGCCCGCCGGCATGTCGATAGAAAAATAATATTCCTTCAAACATTACTTTCATCTTCTTAACGTTTTGTAGTGAATTTAACAGGTTCACCACTTTTTTCAAATACACCAATGGAAAACAGGTCTTAATTGAGGAAACATACAAAGAGCGTCTCACAAACACCTTATGATGAGCAATGTAATTTGATCACGTTTTTTGTCACTGCCTGGACGTCGGTTCACTGGCCTGGTGGCAGTGGCTTGTAGACACTGTCACTGAGTGGGAACGGATCTCAAGGTGGGTCAAACTAACCCAAGCAGTGGATCGGTCCGTTTTTTAAATTTATTAATTTTTTTATTTTATGTATTTATTTATTATTTAATACAAGGGCTTCGGCTCACTACCAGTGGGCGGGACCAAAGAATTTGGGTTTCCTTTGAGCTAGGAGGCAGTCAAAGGCAGTCCAATCCCCGGCAACATAAAGCGCCTAGCTCTGGGGACATGGAATGTCATTTCTCTGGTAGGGAATGAACCCGAGCTGGTGTGTGACTAGACCAGTGGTTCTCAATTATTTCCTGTCATGCCCCCCCTACCAAGAAGAAAACAATTCGCACCCCCCCCACCACAATTTTTTTTTACATTTCGTACTAATGTACATGTTCTTTGCATATTAATGTTAGATTGTCAATAAAATATCTTACCTTAACAAAGCTAAATTGATAAAAAAAAATATCATTTTGAGAACGACTATTGTGAGGATCTCGAAACTCAGTACTCTGTGGTGCTAATATTGATGAGATGATAAATATGTTGAAGCCACAGAACAAAAAGATTAGATATTGTTTGGAAATTAATGACGTACATAACAAAGGAATATCAGCCTTGATTGGAGTACATTACTGCATTTAAATTTTTAATAAAAATGAAACAATTATTGATGTTATGACCACTATGAAGAATTTAAAAAAACAATATATAGGGATAATTATAGTTTTCATTTTGTTATGTTTAGTCTGTTCATGTTGCATTATTTTTATGACAAAGATGATGGTTAATCGTAGGTTTGTTGCCCAAATGTACCGTTACAACCTGATTAATGTTGAGAATGACGAACTCAAACTGGACACTAAAACGTAAAAACACATGGACTTCTTGCCCCTGTCCACACACGTGCACACACACACACACCATACACGAAGATCCGGGAGGTAAGGACGGCTGTCCTCTCCTACAACGAGGCAAGGGCCTCCACCAAGTCACCCCAGGGACAAGTTTTATTCCCTGATGGTCATCAAATTATGAGGATCTCATTCTACGCCGGAAGGGAGGAGGGGAATTTTTCCCTAATGTGAGGTTTTCGCTCCTCCACTGATGATCACACTGTTGTATGATTTCATTATGATGATCTGTCTTAAAGCCGTAAGGACATGATTTTTAAATCCACAACAGGGGGGAAATGTAAGATGGGCTGAGGATAGGTAATCAGTTTGTGTATTCATAATCATGTTTTTATACACTCATTAATGTTTAACACACACAGAGACACTTACTTGTTATTTTAACACACACACACACAGACACCCCATCCTGAAGATGTGTTTAGTTAAACTGACCTTGGGTTATGATTTTCTGCCTGCTGGAGTCCCTGGTGATTAGTTATTGATGCTTTAGTTAAACTGACCTTTATACCGTGAGTTATTGATGTTTTCTGTCTCTTGGTGATTAGTTGTTGATGCTTTTCTGTCTTCTGGTGATTAGTTATTGATGAGTTAGTTTCAATAAAAAGGCAGAACGGAGGGTGAGAGTCAGAGGGTGTGCGGGATTGAACTGGCAAGACGGCTGTTTCGCCTCCTGGCTCCCTCTCCCATTCTGAATGGCACAAAACGAAAACTTTAGTAAGTTATTTCAGTCTAAAAAAGGCGTCAGGGCATTTTTAAACCGGACAGTAAGTCGTCACTGTCTTGGTTCCTTTTTGTGCCTTGACCCATCCCGGAATTATTGAAAGGATGCAGTCCTATTTACAGGCCCCAGTGACACCCCAGGTTTCTGTTGTTTGTACGAGGGCGCTTAATAGGTACTGCTATTCACAATCGTCTTAGGCTGTTTCTTTGCAGAAGTTTATGGACAATGTGTAGTGCTGTAGGATGCAGTCTAGAGCATTCTTGACATTGAAGCTTTTGTTTCCAGCAACTGCTAATGCGACCGTGCATCAAACATGCAAAACACAGACCCTTGCTCCTCAAGAAGTCAATCTTATCCTTGTGATGCTTTCTCCTAAATTCCTTACAAATTGTGAGACTGTTGCTCTCCATTACAATTAGCACATGGTTTGGCAATAGCATCCACTGAAACAGGTTCTGCCTTTGGCGTGGTGGTTTTGTTGTTTTCCATCTTGGCGGGCACAATGACTGTTGTGAAGACTTTCTTTGATTTTGGTGTTTCTGTGTGTTGTGATTTTGTTTTCTGTTTTATAGAATCTTTCGTGCTTGTCAACAAAGTCAACAAAATCCTTAAACTTCACTCTTCTATTTGTTCTTTCTTGGAGATTGCAGGCAAATTTTCTCCAAGATTCTATAAGTCTGTATGGAAGTTTGTTTGCCAATGCCTTTATATTAGCCATGTTGTCCAAGTCCTCCATATAATTAACATCTGCCATTATGTTCAAACAGCCCATAAGGAATAATGTGAAAGACTGAAGTGCAACACCATCTTCAGACTTGATTGTTGGCCAATCCATGGCTTCCTTTAAATATGCTTCTGCTATCATGAAGTCATCACCATAAAACTCCTTCAAGATTTGTTTTGCTTTGGTATATCCTGTCAGAGGTTCCATATGGATGCAGCTCTTCACCAACTCATGTGGTTGTTCACTAGTATACTGCAACTAAAATTGAAGATGATCACGGTTATCACTTGTACGGCCTTCAATCCCATGTTCAATGGCACCTATACAGGTTTTATAATGCAGAGGGTCGCCTTTAAACGTAGGAATGGAAAGTTCGGGAAGTAGCGATGCTTTTTGACTCTTTGCTAAGTATTCTGCGACACTGGCTTGCTGTGAGATTGCTTGGCAAAGGCCATCAAGCACATGTCCCTGTTGTTCTCTACTTTCTGTCTGATGTGGAAATCTAGCCATTGGAATAGTCGAAGTGGGAGCATTTCAGGTCAACACTGCTTGTTGCTCTGATAGGCTGTGATGGTAATTGAATGTTTTTCCTTGTTTAAATTGTAACACACTCATCAGGAATGTGGATACCATCCTCCTGGGTATTTTCATATCTTCTCAAGACATCCAATTTAGCATCAGACTCAGGGAGTGCCGTTTGCATTGCATGCATTTCCTTCTTTGCCTTAATTGCAGCTTCTTCTTGCTCAAGTGCCAACCTTTGTTGTAAATCAGCAGCCTTTGCCTTTAAACATGCTCGTTCCATTTGAGCCTTTAATTTAATTGAAGACGTTGACAGAAGTGAGCTTCTGTCTGTTAGATTCTTTACTTCTACTTCTATGGGTGTAGTTAGTTGATGCAGATCTACTATCATCAGGTGATATTTGTTTATTGCATCCTTCCTCTGCACGTTTCAAAACGTCCTTCTTCCATTGCTCACATTTCCATTAATTACATTTTTTGGATCAAACCAGTTATTTTGGTCATCGACAAAATCCTCTTCAGTCTTTAAATTTTGCACACCGGAATTGAGGTCCACAAATTCTTGCTCCATGCCGCTAAAGCAAACACAAAGCTCAGTTTTTTACAGCGTCAACATTTGCATCATCCTCCATCAATTGTTCAATTTGACGTTGCATGGAGGTCAATTGAGCAAATTTGCACCTGCGTGCCTGCATCCGTTTAGGCTTGTGATCTTCTACAGCTTTTCTCCGTCATTTTTAATGTCCGCTTTCCACTGTCTTGTTCCTCCATGTCAATCCACAATCAAGCAAACAAAAACGTCAAACTGACTGTAGCGTCTCAATTTGTAGGTCAGCTGAATGACGATCAAAGTTTTAAGCAGTTTACTCATGCACCTGTTACGTGCACGTCCGTGTTAACTCGCGATGCTTGTCAAGTATGGACGCATGCTAACAGCTAGCAGCTCATTGTCCCGACTGGAAAGTTGCTCCTTAGCTGTGATGTGCCTAGGGTTACACTATCTATCATTAACAAACACAGCCAGCCCTCCTCTTTCCTCTTACCGCTTTCCAGTGTCCTGTCCGCAAGTAGTATTTGGAAGCCGTCAAATTCCACGACGGTGTCCGGCGTTAGGTCTGTTAGCCATGAATCCGTGAACATCAGCAAGCTAGCTCATTGGAAGTTCCTCTCGTGCCGCGTCCATTTTCTTGGGAAGGTATCTAACATTTCCCATAAAAACGGACAGGAGGACGGGGTGGTCACGCCTCCTCTTTGCCTGGCGTTTCGCCCCCGCGCGACATCCCCCGTCTCTTCCTCCTCAACTCGTGGGGGATATCGGGTCTCGCTCCGGGAGTCGGCACGGGGTTAGCACGAAGTGCTAACAGCTGATCTCTTGTGTAAACGATTGATCCGTAGCTCCCAGTGACATCTCCGGACACGATCACGCAAAAAACAGCCCCCAGCAGCAATAAAACCACCGCAATTTGGATGTCCATTGCTGCGATGAGGTAAAATAAATAAAACTGGGTAAAGGAAAAAACACGCGAAAAAGGCTCAAATAGTGAGCCGTGCTGCTTTAGCAGGTAGCCACTCGCGTGGTGACGGAACCGTAAAAACAAATGTGGTCCCATCAAAATCTGATGGGATATTTAAAAATAAAAGCGTGAAAATTTGCTTATTTGTCTGTCGTCACCAATGATTAAAAAAATTAAAATCATTACAAAATCCTCAAGCTATCGTGATACCAGACAAGTTCTGCGGGACACCAGACCACCCCAGTTGTCCACAAAAAGTGGTCACTTCAAAATTTGATGTGGCATTTAAAAATAAAAAAATCACCTGAAATATGCACTGTGATCAACACTGATTTAAAAGAAAAATCTTTAAAAAATATCCTCAAACTATCGTGATACCAAACCAGGATTGGGGATACTAGACCACACCAGCTGTCCACCAAAAGTGGTCACATCAAAATGTGATGTGGCACTTCAAAATAAAAGTAGCCTGAAATTCGCTTATTTCACGGTCATCACCACTGAGTTAAAAAAAAAATAGCTCGAGCTATCGTGATACCAGACCAGTTTTGTGGGACACGAGACTACCCCAGCTGTCCATAAAAAGTGGTCCCATCGAAATCTAATTTGTAATTTCAAACTAAAAGTTGCCTGAAATCTGCACATTTCACTGTCATCATGCCTGACTTTAAAATTTCATTAAAAAATATCCTCTAGCTATGGTAATACCAAACCAGGTTTGGAGGACACAAGACAACACAGCTTTCCACCAAAAGTAGTCCCATCAAAATGTAAGGAGGCATTTTAAAATAAAAGAGCTGGAGCTGTCGTAATACCAGACTAGTTTTGTTGGACACTAGACGACCCCAGCTGTTCATCAAAAATGGTCCCATCAAAATCTGATGTGTAATTTCACAATAAAAAAAAAACCCACCTGAAATATGCACATTTCATTGTCATCAACACTGATTTTAAAATAATCATTTCAAAATACCCTCGAGCTATCGTGATATCAGACCCATTTTGGGGGACACTAGACAACCCCAGTTGTCCATCAAATGCGGTCCCACCAAAATGTGATACGGCATTTCAAAATAAAAGTAGCCTTAAATCAGCATACATCACTGTTATCAGGCCTGACTAAAATATCATGACAAAATATCCTCCAGCTATCATGATACCAGACAAGACATATTTCACTGTCATCACCATTGATTTAAAAAAATTAATTAAAAACTGCGAGCAGCTATAAAGGGCCCTCGCCACCCGGACAACGTTGGGGTACTGGCACGTTGGAAATGTGAAATATTTCCGAGAAATAACGTGAGGAATCTTCAAGAGGAATTTGCTTGTAGTTAAAGTTAGAGCAGCTTTTGTTTTCAAAGCCTCGTCAATGTTTGAAGTAAATTTGTTGGCAGGCACTACAGGTGCATCAAATCAAAGACTAATAGACTGAAAAACATTTTCTTTCCGAGAGCCATCACCATTCTGAACTCTCACACACATGCACACACACACGACCACCCTTACCTTGCTGAACAGCGACGTATTGTGTTGTATTTCTCCAATTTCATACTATTTTCCATCACAATATTTATTCTCTTATTTATCTAATTTATATATTTGATTAAATTATTGTTGTATTGCACTGGAGAGGGGAGCTCCCTAATCTTGTTGCACACTGTACAATGACAATAAAAGGATTTCGGATTCTGATAAATTTAGAATGGCCGACTTCCTGTTCAATTTAGCATACGGCTCCATGAGACTTTTTATTAGGTCTTGGCTTTGTACACACTTCATCAAATTTTCAGTTTGGTGAAACAGAGATATGGGGCTGTTTTTTTTTGTTGTTTTTTTTTCTCTAGGGGGCGATAGCGAGCCATTTTTAAACAACTGTACGACAAAATAATAAAATATTGTGAATATTGAATCAACTCCCGGTTGAGTGGACGCTGGCACGTTTGGCTGCCACTGCTCACCGGTAACTCTCAGAAATTTTTTGGATCCGCTTGTTGTACCTGCTTTAGCAGTTTACAATCCCTCCAGTTACAGTGATTTTATTTATTATTATCTGTATGTTGAGCGATCCCGATTCTCATGAATGCCACCCACCGATTGCATAGTCGCTGACGCGTCTACTGTGGCTAAAGTTTAGCTTACCTATCAAAGTTAGCACCTGTCTGCCATGTGGACCCGCAGGCCAGTCTGCTTCTCGCACTTCTGCCTGTTCCTGTCATGTCATCAACCTGTGTCAGGACAACTTCAATCCACTGCCGCTGAACTCCGCTGGATTTACCGACACATGCCCGAGGGAAACGCACCACCACCACTGCTCCTCCTCCCGAACATCGCTCGTCGACCCTTGAAGGATTGTATGGCAATTACCGGCATTTTAAACATTTATGGGACAGAATGTCAATTATTTAATTTAGCAGGTTTATATTTACTGAATATGCTATGATCGCAAAATTCCGGACGAACTGGCGAGGCTGCCCGGCTCACCGTGGCTTGTCATCGGGACCGGGAGGCGGCGCAGGCGACGCAGAGAGAGGAAGCAGAAGCGGGGCTGCAGGTCCGGTGTCTTGCAACGGCTGCGACGGCAGCCCCATAGGCAACCACTGCCGAGTCTGTACCTCACCAACGCCAGATCCGTGGTCCACAAAATCGACGACCTGGGATTACAAATCCTGGGAAACCGCTATGTGCGAGACAGCAGTGTGATCGTCGTCACGGAATCCTGGCTGCACGCAGACGTCCCCGATGCTAGCATCCAGCTGGCCGGGCGCTCGCTACATCGCGCGGATCGGACAAGGGACACCGGTAAGAGACGGGGCGGGGTGGCTCTGTGTTTACGTGCATGAGAACTGGTGCGGCGATAGCACGATCGTCGAGAAGCACTCTTCCCCCGACATCGAGTTCATGTCCGTTAAATGCCGGCCTTATTTTCTCCCGAGGGAGCTAACGGTCGTGATTGTCACAGCTGTTTACATCCCTCCCGACGCTAGCACTAGCACGGCGCTCTCGCTACTCGCGTGCGTCATCAATAAACATCAGCGGGCCCACCCTGATGGCGTTCACGTAGTAGCGGGAGACTTTAATAAGGCCAATTTAAAGACTGTACTCCCAGAGTTTCACCAGCATGTCAAGTGCCCAACGAGGGGAGACAACACTCTCGACCATGTGTACTCGAACATCAAGCACGCATACAGGGCCCTCCCACTCGCCCCCCTCGGCCAGTCAGACCACCTGTCCTTGCAGCTCGCACCTGCATACATCCCTCTCAGGCGCAGATTCAGGCCCACCACAAAGACTGTGAAAACCTGGCGTGACGGCGCCATGAGTGAATTACAGGACTGCTTTCAAGACACAAACTGGGGCCTCTTTGATCATCAGGACCTTGATGTCTACACACATTGTGTAGTGGACTACATCAAGTTCTGCATGGAAACTGTGTCCCTACACAGGACTATACGGACCTTCCCAAATGCGAAGCCCTGGATGTCCAGCAGGGTTCGCTCTCTCCTCAAGGCCCGTGACGCTGCCTTCAGGTCAGGCGACAAAGCCCAGTACAGGGTGGCTCGTGCTGACCTGAGCAAAGGCATCAAGCTAGCCAAGGCAACCTACAAGGGGAGGCTGGAGGCCCACCTTGCCAGTAACAGACCACGGGAGGTGTGGCAGGGTCTACGGAGCATCACCAACTTCCGTGGCAGCAGCACGACCTCTGCAGACCCGAGTGCATCGCTGGCAGAGGAGCTTAACTGCTTCTTTGCTCGCTTTGACTCGCCCCAACCGTCACACCCCCGCACTTCATGCTCCAACTCCCCCCCACTCACCGTAGAGGAACACGATGTGAGGCGCGCGCTCCTGGCTGTTAACCCCAGGAAAGCTACTGGACCCGACGGAATACCAGGCAAGGTCCTCAAAACATGTGCCCACCAACTGTCACATGTATTCTGCAGGATCTTCAACCGCTCCCTGGCTCAAGCAGTCATCCCCTCCTGCTTGAAAACTTCCATCATTATTCCTGTCCCCAAAAAGTCACCAGCCGTCCACCTGAATGACTACCGTCCTGTTGCTCTCACACCAGTCATCATGAAGTGCTTCGAGAGGCTGGTTCTCCAGCACATCAGGGACTGCCTTCCTCCCACTCTGGACCCCTACCAGTTTGCATACTGGGCTAACAGATCCACTGAGGACGCCATCAACACTGCTCTGCATGTTGTGCTGGGCCACCTGGAACAACAGCAGAGCTATGCAAGGATGCTCTTTGTGGACTACAGCTTGGCATTCAACACAATCATCCCAGACATCCACGTCGCCAAACTTGACATTCTCGGCCTCCCTGCCCTCACACGCATCTGGATTAAGGACTTTCTGACCAACAGACCCCAGACTGTGTTGCTCGGCCCCTACACGTCCTCCACCTGCATGCTGAGCACCGGTTCCCCTCAAGGATGCGTGCTGAGCCCTCTCCTATACGCCCTCTACACCTACGACTGCAGCCCGGCCCATGGCAACAACACCATCGTCAAGTTTGCTGACGACGCGACAGTGGTCGGTCTGATCTCGGAAGGTGACGAGACAGCCTACAGAGAGGAGGTAAAGAGACTGACAGCTTGGTGCAAGGACAACAGACTGCACCTTAACACTGCAAAAACAAAGGAGATTGTCGTCGACTTCAGGAGGAACAAGACGGTGCCGCCCCCCCTCTGCATCGAAGGCGTGTGTGTGGAGAGGGTCCACACGTTCAAGTTCCTGGGAGTACAGATCTCCGACGACCTTTCTTGGACTCACAACACCACAGCAGTGGTAAAGAAGGTCCACCAGCGTCTGCACTTCCTGAGAGTCCTCAGGAAATTCAACCTGGACAGGAAGCTGCTGCTAGCCTTCTACCACTCGTCCATTGAGAGCCTGTTGACGTACTGTGTCTCCACCTGGTACAGCGGCTGCACTGAGGCCGACAGAGTGAGGCTCCAGAGGACAGTCAAAACAGCGCAAAGGATTATTGGCTGCCCTCTCCCCTCACTGTCGGACATCTACACCGCCCGGTGCCTCAGAAGGGCTCTCAACATCGTCAAAGACAATACCCACCCAAACTCACACCTGTTCGACCTGTTGCCCTCTGGCAGGCGCTACAGATGCATCAAATCGAGGACCAATAGACTGAGAAACAGTTGCTTTCCGAGAGCCATCTCCATTCTGAACTCTCACACACACACGAGAACACCCTTACCTTGCAGAACAGCATCGTGATGTGTTTTTATATACCCTATTCTGTACTAAATTCCATTGCACTCTCTTATTTATTAATCTAATTTATATATTTGTCTGTCTTATTGTTGTATTGCACTGGATTGGGGAGCCTTCTAATCTCGTTGCACACTTGAGTACAATGACAATAAAGGGATTTCTAATTCTAATTCTAATTCTACTACGCATAGGAATGACTGATTGTAGTCATGGTCTTTACTGATTTATGATATTATTTTCACATGCTAAAGTTATATTACTTAGTTTATAAATGTGTGAACATAGTATTTTCATGACCTACACTCACATTCACATCATACATATTCAGTCTGCACATTACAAACTGATGACAAGCCAGACAGCACTTCATGGACAAATATGACAAAGCACATTCTCCACATAGGACATAGAGATGCAAACATACCAAATTGGGCACTGGATTTAGTTTTAAAATCGCTGCATTGGCTCCCCGTGTGTTTCAGGATTGATTTTAAGGTTCTTCAATTAGTTTTTAAATGCCTTAACGGTCTTGGGCCATCCTCGCGGACCCTGAGGTCCTCTGGCACCGGCCTGTTAATTATTCCTCGGGTGAGGACTGGAACACATGGCGAGGCTGCATTCAGCCATTCTGGTCCTCGTCTATGGAATAGCCTGCCGGAGGACATCAGGTCCGCAGAGACTGTTGATATTTTTAAAAGGAGGCTCAAGACCAGACCTGGGCATTGCACGGCCCGCGGGCCACATCCGGCCCGCCGGGTGGCACTGACTGGCCCGTATGACAGACCTGGGCATTGTATGGCCCGGGCCACATACCTTTGGTTGACTCTGACCGCGAGTGTAAGGTTAATTGGAAATTTCAAAATAAACATACTTTTTAATTTCACCTCATTCATGGGCGAAAGCTGCACTGCTTTTATTCTGAAATTGTTTTTTTTTTTTATTCCCGCACAATGTGCGTCGCACATAATGACGTAATGCGTTTATCAAGACATGCGCGCGATTGAATCACAACAAGACAACGTTCGCCCTCAAAAATGTCCGCTCAGGCTACAAAAAGAAAGGTAGATGCCGAATGTAGAATTTTCAACAAAAATTGGACAGCGAAGTATTTATTTACTGAAGTTAGAGGTAAAGCTGTGTGTTTAGTTTGCGGGGAGCAGATCGCCGTGTTGAAGGACTACAATTTGAGTCGGCACTACCAGACGAAACATGCAGAGAAATATAAAAACGGCACCAGATAACAATGAACTGGGACACTTTTTCTCAAAATCACAGTTCAGTGACAGTCAATATGTTGTATCTTGCTTAATGTTTGGTGCAAAAAGACAATATTGTGATGTCTTTAAAATGCTCAGAACCTTTACACAACTATCCAACAGTATATGGAACTCAAAATGTGTTTTGAAGTGAATGTGACAGAATATGTTTACTAATATGAGTCACAAATAGTAAAAAATGTTAATATTTTGTCTACCATTGTGTTGAGAAATTTGAATGAATACATTTTTGTAAGGCAACCTCATTTTTTCAGTTTATTTGGTATTTAGTTTCATTGCTTAACTTTAATGCCAGCTTGTCAAAACAGTGCTATTTACTGCTTTTTAAAAAAGAAATACAATTAATATTATACAGAATTGAGTTCAGCCTTTTGGCCCGGCCCTCCACAATATTTTATGTTTCTTATGTGGCCCCATGGAAAAAATAATTGCCCACCCCTGCTCAAGACTCACCTTTTTTGTTTGGCTTTTAAATAATTTATCTTAGTCTTTTAATTCAGGATTGTCATTTTATATATTATCATTGTCTTTAATTTTTTTTAGCTTCTTTGTCTTTTAGTATCATCATTTTTCTTATATATTTTAGCTCCGTCGTTTTATATTATTGTCTTTTAATTTTTAGCTTCTTCTCTGTCTTTTAGTATCATAATTTTTCTTATATATTTTAGCTTCGTCTTTTTATATTATTGTCCTTTAATTTTTAGCTTCTTTTTTGTTTAGCATTATCATTTTCTTTTATATATTTTAGCTCCAGTGTTTCCTCAAGGGGGGCCTCCGCGCTGGGAGGTGTGGCTGGCCTTCTCACAGGGGGCTTCATCCCGGAGGCTCCTTAGGCCCGGCGGACCGGGGCCCTCTGCACTATGTGTAGGGTCTACCCCGGTCAGTCTGGGCTAGGGGTCTGTGTGTTGGCGCAGCTCCCTGTGGGCGTGAGCCGTCATCCCTCTCAGCGCGGATGACCTACCCTGGGTACATTTTCTCATATGGTTTCTCTGTGCCTTACCCTGTCTTTCTACTAAGATGGTTTATTAAGTTGTGTGAATGCGAGTGTTCTGTGTGTGTGCGAGTTCAGGCGTGTATGTGGATGTGTCTTGTGTTTATGTTGAGTGGGTGGAATGGGTTTTAGTTTTTCGTTGTAATTTGGATGTATTTATTGTACAGCACTTTGAGCCGCATTTTATGTATGAAAAGTGCTCTTATAAATAAAATTTGATTGATTGATTGGAGGGTTCAAGGGGACGCCATTGCAAAAACACATTCTGAAAGACATAATTTGATTTTGGAGCACACATACATGCACACTGACAAGATTACAGGGGAATACCAGCAGGAGAGACGGAGAGACTGCCCGCCGGAGAAGGCCAGCCGTGGAATACCAGTCTTGGGGACCAGCTGGGAATCAACCATCCAGACAATGATTAATCTGGAGAGGACCTTCCCTTGGACGTAGACCCGTGCCGGGGGAAGAATGTGAGGCTGGGCTGAGATAACGCACGACTCTTTTCGACTGTGCTTGCCCGAGTACATTTTCTCATGAGATTAAGAAAAAGCCGCTCAGTACTATTTCCTGAACCTCCGCCCTATTTCCTACCTACCATTCATTTCAAAAGTCCTAGATAATGTAGTCGCCACTCAACTCCACTCTCATCTCACCTGCAATAACCCTTTCAGTCCGGTTTCCGTGCACTTCACAGCACTGAATCAACTCTACTCAAGGTCACCTCTGCTCTCCTCATTGCAGCTGACTCAGATTCATTCTCCATTGTCATCCTTCTTAACCTGACTGCGGCCTTTGACACCATCTCACACACCATCCTTCTCAAAAGACTTTCTTCCATCGGCATCACCCACACCGCCCTCAACTGGTTCCATTCATACTTCAAAGACCGCACTCAGTTCATCCAGCTTAAATATTTCTCATCAAAGTCCCTCCCAGTCACCTCAGGTTTGCCCCAAGGCTCGGTCCTGGCCCCCCTATTATTTATCATATACCTCTTTCCCCTTGGCAGAATTTTCCGAAAATTCAATATCGCTTTCCATTGCTTCGCGGATGACACCCAGCTCTAGTTCTCCTGCAAACCCAGCATATCACTCCCTCCCACCTCCGTCACCTCCTGTCTATCTGAAATCAATGACTGGTTTTCTAATAATTTCATGAGGCTTAACAGCGACAAAACAGAAGTTATTCTTTTCAGTACAAAATCAATACAATCCAAAATTGGCAGTTTTCCCATTCCTGTTGGCCCCTCCATTGTTTTCCCATCCCCTCAGGTCAAGAGTCTGGGTGTCATCCTTGACAGCACTCTATCTTTCCATAAGCATAATAACACAACCCGGTCAGCCTACTTCCATCTGCACAATATCAGTCAACACCGCCCCTCCCTTTTTCCCTCATCCACTTCTATTCTGGTCCAAGTCGAGTCAAGTCAATTTTATGTGTATAGCCCTTAATCACAGACAGTCTCAAAGGGCTTTACATAACCACAATCAACATCCACTGATCTTAACCCCCAGGAGGGCAAGGAAAAACTCAAAACCCCATTGGGGGAAAAGTGAGAAAACTTGAGAAGGGACCACAGATGGGGGGGAAACCCCCTTCCAGGATGACCAGGCTGCTTTGGATGCCAAGTGGGCAACATTTGACACATACAATGATGCTATACAATGTTAGATGAGATAATGTGAGAGTCAATTAAATGAAGTGCTGCAGGAAGATGACTTTAGTGGAGTGGGTCCTCATCCAGGACCGTAATCGCCATGGCAGCATATCCGAGGTTGAGCCTTTGATCTTGAAATAGTCAGTTTGGGGTAAATTCAGAACAGCCACTTCCAAGTGAATCACCATCACCTAATTCCCAAGCTGTGGAATTGGGAACAGAAAAAAAAGAACAGAAATAGTAAACAGGCCAACAAGTAGTTCAACGAAGTGCTGAAATATAGGGAAATCAGAAGAGGTGCTGCATGAAGACGACTTCGGCAGAGCAGGTCCCTCCCCGGTTGGTCAGTGCCGTAATCTTCATAGCAGGTCACCATCACCTAATTCCCAAGCAGGGGAAGAGGGGGCAGAAAAGAGGAGAAGCGGCAGTAAACAGGCCAACAAATAATTAAATTAGATGCTAAAGTATATAAATAAATGTCGCGCTGCAGGAAGACGACATCACTGGAACAGGTGCATGCCCAGTTTGTCAATGCCTTAAACTTCCTAGTGGGTCACCGTCACCTAATCCCCCAGCCGGGGAAAAGGGGGCAGAAAAGAGAAGATAAGAGAAAAAGCGGCAGTAAACAGGCCAACAAATAGTTCAACTAAATGCACAAGAGTATAAATGCGTCTTTAATAGTGTTTTGAACATTTCTACTGAGGTGGCGCCTCTAATACCTGAGGGTAGTACATTCCAAAGCATTGGTGCCCGAATAGAGAACGCTCTAGAACCTGTGGACTTCTTTTTGGCTCGCGGGATCACTAAAAGACCAGCATTTTGTGAGCGAAGGTTTCGGGACGGAACATATGGTACCACGAGGTCAACGAGATAGGAAGGTGCTAAGCCATGCAATATTTTATAGGCAAGTAGCAGAACTTTAAAATCACATCTCAAGTGGACCGGAAGCCAATTCAAATTGGCAAGTATCGGGGTAATATGATCAAACTTTCTCGTTCTAGTCAAGAGTCTAGCTGCTGCATTTTGAACTAACTTTTAATACTAGACATGGGGAGACCCGAGAGCAAAACGTTACAATAGTCGAGGCGAGACGTAACAAACGCATGGATTAAGATTTTTGCATCACAAGTTGATAGAATTGGGCGAATTTTAGCAATGTTACGCAGATGAACAAATGCAGTTCTAGTAATATTTTTAATGTGCATTTGAAACGACATAGTTGTGTCAAATATAAGACCGAGATTTTTTGTTGAATCCTTTTGGGCAATTTATCGATACTCATAGTGGTGTCTTTGAAAAAGGTACAGATGACGCGCTGGTCCAATGATCAGCATCTCGGTTTTATCTGAGTTAAGACGCAAAATATTGAAAGACATTCATAGTTTAATTTCGGCAAGGCATGCCTCTAATTTATAGCAATCACACGGATTCGTTATATCCAACGGCATGTATAATTGCGTATCATCAGCATAACAATGAAAACTAATGTGATATTTCCGTATAATATCACCAAGCGGTAGCATCTAGTACCAATCCCTGCGGAACTCCGCGTGTGATCTTACAAAGATCAGAAGACGCATTGCCATGAATTACACGGTGCGTCGTCTCCGACAGATACGAATTAATCCAAGAAAGCGCTGAACCTGAAATGCCAACACAAGTTTCAAGGCGTTTTAATAATATGTTATGATCAAGTGTCAAAAGCGGCGCCAAGATCGAGTAAGAGTAATACAGTGAACCCTCGGTTATCGCGGTTAATGGGGACCTCGTAGCGGTCGCTGCTCGGGCCCTAATAATAATTTCTACAAAAACAATAGGGACCTCGCCGCCGTCGCAGCTCGGGCCCTAATAACAATTTCTAGAAAAACAATAGGGACATCGCAGCGGCCACTGCTCGGGCCCTAATAATAATAATAAAAATAATAATGATTTCGACAAAAACAATGGGGACCTCGTAGCAGTCGCTGCTCGGGCCCCAATAATAATTTCTACACAAAGTCCATTGTGGTGACCCGCCCCCTTTTAAGTAAATTCAAAGTGGCCGACTTCCTGTAAAACCTAGCTCATTGCTCCAAGAGACTTTTTTGTAGGTCTTGGTCTTATACATACAGTGAACCCTCGCTACTTCGCGGTTCACCTTTCGTGGGTTCAGTGCTTCGCGGGTCTAAAAAATATTCGGGGGCATTGTAGTTTCGCCGAGCGGCACGACAGGGCGCTGGAGCGGTTAGACGGCCGGCGTGCGCCGAAGAAGAGCGTGGGCGAAGAGGAGAGTGGACGAAGAAGAGCACGTTCCCCCGGACACGATCGGTGGCGACGTTTCGCGCGGTTCGGACCGTACCAGAGCTCCGGCCGGCGTGCGTGGCAGTTAAGCCGTAGAGGAGCACCTTCCTGTTAAGGATGTTTCTATCAAAACAAGCCTGAACAAATGAATCAACCAGCCAAGATTGTCTGTCATTTACGCGCGGGGCAGCCCTCGAACTCCGAGGCGAAGCCAGCGTGTTCGACTGCACACATGGTTTTTATTTGCATCAGCATAAGCAATTTGAATATGCAATACATACAGAATGGAAAACTTGACATTTGACTCCATCCCACTTGCCCACCCTCTTCCTGCCTATTCTAACGGTTTCAGCTTACAAGACACCTTTTGTTCATACTTCTGCTTATTCTAACAGCAAAAGTTCACTCTGAACTTCATTTGACCTGTGTAGTGTATTTTCACAAGGCTTAACGTGTTGAACTTATTTTATGGCCATGACGATATTGTTGCTTTAGAAATACCAAGCCTTGTGTTGGACCTCCCTAAATGCAGAAGTTACAGCCTTAAGAGGCCTCGGGCCCCAACATTATCTACGAAGGGGTAAAGAGGTCATCAACACCCCAAGGGAGGTGTTTACAGAAAAGGGTTCTGGCGTTGGGGAGTCACATTCGCGAGGAGGCCGTACCTGGCACCCGTAGCTGTCGAAAGTTTAATTAGAGGCCAGAAAGATACGAATGCATGTGCAACAAAGGGGGCCTGTAAGATTAGTTATAGTTTGAAACTTGCTAAGATGACAAACTAAACAACAAAACTAACAGATGAACATACAAACTTAAATTTCTTTAACATATCCCTCCTGTTTATCAAGTTTCAAATCTCATCATCAAAGGCTGTCGCTTGAGGGGGGAGAAAAACTACCCAAAAACTCAAAAATTCTTGGAGAAAAGGGTAGAAACCCATGCCCCGAACGAGAAGCCCAAAAAAATAATAACAATTAAAAGATAATAAAGAAAAGCTAATGCAGTTTTTGGTCCAATACATGTATGTACAAAATAAACCCGGAACATCAAACATTCACAACTGCAACTCTTTTCTGTGATGCAAGTTACATGAATCAGTGACCTTGAGCGTTTTTTCAGAGGCTGCAGGTTTTATTTGATGTGCGTGTAGTCAGCAGTCTGCGCCTGTGCAACTCGTCTGCGTTTGACGTTGTCCTGGTCTCGAGGTTGTGCGCTGACCAGGCACAGCCCTGCAAGGAAGTAGATGATGCATCTGGTCGACAGGGCAGTGCCCAGTTGCTGTTCGGCGGCTTGCTCCATCCTTCCGAGAGGGGTGTGTTTGCCACGGAAAACCCTCTTTCCAACTGTGGTCTTTTGTTGGTACATTGGAGTGTACGTGGTGGAGATCCTCTCCAAGGGACTTGCGTCGCTCAGCCTTCAGCAGGGACCGGAGAAGCTTGCACTGCGACTGATGGTTCCAGCCGCCACGCCCCTCGACCTTTGCTGCCGTCGGGGTCACTGCAATCACCTGATGAGGGCCGTCCCAGCGTTCACTGTCCCAACGAGGTCGTTTCAGCACCTTGAGGAAGAGTTGGTCTCCCACATGGACGTGGTTTATCTGTGGATCAAAACACACTGGCCAGTAATTGTGGTCAAACATGTCTTTCATGTGGACTGGGACAGATGTGCCAGTCGCTGGTGGTTCTGATGAACCTGAGAGTCTATGTGTGAGGCCATATAGGATAAAAAGGGGATAGTGTCCTTCCTTCGGCTGGCACTATCCTCATTGCTGTGATTGAAACACAGTCTGGCCATTGTCTCTTTTTTTTTTCTTTGTCTTGATAAGTCAGTTCCATTCGTGCGTTCCACAAGTCCTGCAGACTGTATGCAAAATGACGCTTTGAGTCAATTTTGCAACAACTGTCCCACTTGTTACAAACATTATTCACAAAATGCATCATTTTCACTTTAAATCACTCTTGAAATTCCAAATGTCAGGATAATTCGATTACACAAGACTTTTTCCAACTGTTTTAACATCATCATGTGTTATTGGAAACAACGTAATCCATTTTGAAAACACATTAATTATAACCAAACAATATTGCAACCCAAACAACTAACACTTTGTCTAAAAAAAAGTTTTTTGTTGAAAAGTCTATATGTGGGAACAATTTCATATCATACTTCCCCCTGTTGACACACATGTGTCACTCATGTTACTCCTCAGCCTACTTCCATCT
>NW_028283902.1:0-15000 GCF_059441095.1 Idiotropiscis lumnitzeri
ACTACGACGGTATCTGATCGTCTTCGAACCTCCGACTTTCGTTCTTGATTAATGAAAACATTCTTGGCAAATGCTTTCGCCCTGGCCCGTCTTGCGCCGGTCCAAGAATTTCACCTCTAGCGGCGCAATACGAATGCCCCCGGCCGTCCCTCTCAATCATGGCCCCAGTTCAGGAGGGAAAACCCACAAAATAGAACCGGGGTCCTATTCCATCATTCCTAGCTGCGGTATGCAAGGCGGCGCGGGCCTGCTTTGAACACTCTAATTTTTTCAAAGTAAACGCTTCGGGCCCCAGGTTAGCGGGACACCCAGCCAAGGGCATCCCGGGGGCGGCCGAGAGGCAGGGGCTGGGACAGACGGTGGCACGCCTCGCGGCGGACCGTCAGCTCGCGTCCCGAGGTCCAACTACGAGCTTTTTAACTGCAGCAACTTTAAGATACGCTATTGGAGCTGGAATTACCGCGGCTGCTGGCACCAGACTTGCCCTCCAATTGTTCCTCGCCAAAGGGTTTGGGTGTTCGCTCATTCCAATTACAGGGCCTCGAAAGAGTCCTGTATTGTTATTTTTCGTCACTACCTCCCCGTGTCGGGAGTGGGTAATTTGCGCGCCTGCTGCCTTCCTTGGATGTGGTAGCCGTTTCTCAGGCTCCCTCTCCGGAATCGAACCCTGATTCCCCGTTACCCGTTGTCACCATGGTAGGCGCAGAAAGTACCATCGAAAGTTGATAGGGCAGACATTCGAATGAGACGTCGCCGCCGCGGGGGGGCCGGCGATCGGCTCGGGCGTTATCTAGAGTCACCAAAGGGGGGGCCGGGCCGGCGGCACCGCGGAGACCGACAGCCCGCCGGCTGTGAAAGCCGGCGGGCCCGCTGCACCGCGGCAAACCGAACCCGCGTGGGTTTTGGGTCTGATAAATGCGCGCGTCCCCGCGGAGACGGGTCGGCGCTCGTTTGCATGTATTAGCTCTAGAATTGCCACAGTTATCCAAGTAACGGTGGAGCGATCAAAGGAACCATAACTGATTTAATGAGCCATTCGCAGTTTCACTGTATCGGAACCGTGTGTACTTAGACTTGCATGGCTTAATCTTTGAGACAAGCATATGCTACTGGCAGGATCAACCAGGTAGCCCTCGCGTCCGGCGGTCTGTGTTTCTTGCATTGGAACCGGAGCTGAGCGGGGAGCCGGGCGCGGGGACCGGGCGGCGCCCGCGGGAGACGGCCTCCCGCGGGGTTACCCCCGGCGGCACCCCAGCCTCCCTCGTTTCTTTCATATTTATTTCGGACGTGGGCTACCGAAATTTCCGTTACGATTCAGCCCCCGTGCGCGGTGAGGAAGTCGGCTGGGCCTCGGTATGTACTCGGTCCGTAGAGGCCGCGTTACCGCGTGGCGGTCAGTCGCGGGAGGGAGCCGGAGCCGCCCGCACGCCCGCGACCGCAACACGCACTCGGAGGCGGCGTCTTCTGACAGACGCCGGTAGGGTTTGAGAAACATGCTTTTTCGGAAAGGACCGCTCGGCTGATGCGGGCCTGGGCTCCCGCGCCCCTCTCGTGGCGGGGCGGCGCGGGGTACCCGCGAGCGCGGCGGAACTCCCGTGTAGGACATCTCTGGGCCCGTGTGGCCAACGGGCACGCGACAGGGTCGTCTCGGTCTCGCGACGAAAGCGGTTTCGCGCTGGTTGGTGCGCTAGAGGTCGATCCGCAGGCCGAAGGAACCGTCCACCCGAACACCCCGGCGCGAGGCCGGGGCCGGCAGGGGCCCTCCGATGGCGGGTCATGCTTGCCAATCGGTCAGTGGTTGGTGTGGTGCAGTATATGTCAGGGTGTGGGTGCGAGATGGGCCGGGAGGACCGCTCCTCCAGCGTCGGACCCGAGTCATAGGAAGTGCCGTTTTGTCACAACCCCAGGGGTGGGGGGGTAACGGTAGGGAAGTGCCGGCCAACGCGCAGAGGTCGACCCGCAGGCCGAAGGAACCGTCCACCCGAACACCCCGGCGCGAGGCCGGGGCCGGCAGGGGCCCTCCGATGGCGGGTCATGATTGCCAATCGGTCAGTGGTTATGTGTGCTGCGGTGATGCGGTGCCGGCCAACGCTCAGAGGTCGACCCGCAGGCCGAAGGAACCGTCCACCCGAACACCCCGGCGCGAGGCCGGGGCCGGCAGGGGCCCTCCGATGGCGGGTCATGATTGCCAATCGGTCAGTGGTTATGTGTGTGCTGCGGTGCCGGCCAACGCTCAGAGGTCGACCCGCAGGCCGAAGGAACCGTCCACCCGAACACCCCGGCGCGAGGCCGGGGCCGGCAGGGGCCCTCCGATGGCGGGTCATGATTGCCAATCGGTCAGTGGTTGTGTGTGCTGCGGTGCCGGCCAACGCTCAGAGGTCGACCCGCAGGCCGAAGGAACCGTCCACCCGAACACCCCGGCGCGAGGCCGGGGCCGGCAGGGGCCCTCCGATGGCGGGTCATGATTGCCAATCGGTCAGTGGTTGTGTGTGTTGCGGTGGGGCCGGGAGGACCGCTCCTCCTGCGTCGGACCCGGGTCATGGGAAGTGCCGTGTGGCGGTGGTGGGGCCGGGAGGACCGCTCCTCCTGCGTCGGACCCGAGTCATGGGAAGTGCCGTGTGGCGGGGCCGGGAGGACCGCTCCTCCTGCGTCGGACCCGAGTCATAGGAAGTGCCGTGTGGCGGGGCCGGGAGGACCGCTCCTCCTGCGTCGGACCCGAGTCATAGGAAGTGCCGTGTGGCGGGGCCGGGAGGACCGCTCCTCCTGCGTCGGACCCGAGTCATAGGAAGTGCCGTGTGGCGGGGCCGGGAGGACCGCTCCTCCTGCGTCGGACCCGAGTCATAGGAAGTGCCGTGTTGCGCTGGTGGGGCCGTGCCCGCCAACAGCCTTCAGTGGTCGGATACCACGTTTGCAAGCTCCCCGCTGGAATGGGGACTTAGAAGAAATGAGGGGAAAATTCCCCCGGAGCTCCGTGCCTGAGGGCGGGCTGTGAGCCGCGCCGCGTCCGCCAACAGCCTTCCATGGTCGGACACCATTGTTCGCAAGTTGCCCGCTGGAATGGGCACATAGAAGAAATTTCGAGGATAACATCCACCAGAGCGCCAGGGCGGCCGTTATTGCAGTATGCGTCCGCCTGGCAGCTCTCTTCCGCGGGAACCATTGGGCAATTTCTTTCACGGAGGTGGACATAGAAGAATTTTTGTTTCTAAAAACGTGGTTCCTAAAAATGTGCCCCAGGTGTTTTGGAAAACCCGGGTAAACCTGGGAAGTAGGCAAATGACCCTCTGACTAGGGGTAAAAACGTTTGCCTACTGCAGCGCCCCTAATGCAATTCGGCGGAACTGCAACGCCCCTGGTCGCCTAAACGCTACCCCTGGTCGCCTAAACCTCACCCCTGGTCGCCTAAACCTCACCCCTGGTCGCCTAAAAGTCACCCCTGGTCGCCTAAATTGTCAACCCCTGGTCACCTAAATTGTCAACCCCTGGTCGCCTAAAGGGGACTTAGAAGAAATGAGGGGGCAAATTCCCCCGGAGCTCCGTGCCTGAGGGCGGGCTGTGAGCCGCGCCGCGTCCGCCAACAGCCTTCAGTGGTCGGATACAATGTATGAAAGTTCCCCGCTGGAAAGGGGACTTAGAAGAAATGAGGCAAATTTCCCCGGAGCTCCGTGCCTGAGGGCGGGCTGTGAGCCGCGCCGCGCCCGCCAACAGCCTTCAGTGGTCGGATACAATGTTTGAAAGTTCCCCGCTGGAAAGGGGACTTAGAAGAAATGAGGCAAATTTCCCCGGAGCTCCGTGCCTGAGGGCGGGCTGTGAGCCGCGCCGCGCCCGCCAACAGCCTTCAGTGGTCGGATACAATGTTTGAAAGGTCCCCGCTGGAAAGGGGACTTAGAAGAAATGAGCCAAATTTCCCCGGAGCTCCGTGCCTGAGGGCGGGCTGTGAGCCGCGCCGCGTCCGCCAACAGCCTTCAGTGGTCGGATACAATGTTTCAAAGTTCCCCGCTGGAAAGGGGACTTAGAAGAAATTTGTAAAAATTCACCCGGAGCTCCGTGCCTGAGGGCCGGCTATGAGCCGCGCCGTGCCCGCCAACAGCCTTCCACGGTCGGATACAATGTTTCAAAGTTCCCCGCTGGAAAGGGGACTTAGAAGGAATTTGTCAAATTCACCCGGAGCTCCGTGCCTGAGGGCCGGCTATGAGCCGCGCCGTGCCCGCCAACAGCCTTCCACGGTCGGATACAATGTTTCAAAGTTCCCCGCTGGAAAGGGGACTTAGAAGGAATTTGTCAAATTCACCCGGAGCTCCGTGCCTGAGGGCCGGCTATGAGCCGCGCCGTGCCCGCCAACAGCCTTCCACGGTCGGATACAATGTTTGAAAGTTCCCCGCTGGAAAGGGGACTTAGAAGAAATGAGGGGGAAATTCCCCCGGAGCTCCGTGCCTGAGGGCGGGCTGTGAGCCGCGCCGCGTCCGCCAACAGCCTTCCACGGTCGGATACAATGTTTCAAAGTTCCCCGCTGGAAAGGGGACTTAGAAGAAATTTGTAAAATTCACCCGGAGCTCCGTGCCCGAGGGCCGGCTATGAGCCGCGCCGCGCCCGCCAACAGCCTTCCTTTGGTCGGATACAATGTTTCAAAGTTCCCCGCTGGAAAGGGGACTTAGAAGAAATTTGTAAAATTCACCCGGAGCTCCGTGCCCGAGGGCCGGCTATGAGCCCCGCCGTGCCCGCCAACAGCCTTCCACGGTCGGATACAATGTTTCAAAGTTCCCCGCTGGAAAGGGGACTTAGAAGAAATTTGTAAAAATTCACCCGGAGCTCCGTGCCCGAGGGCCGGCTATGAGCCCCGCCGTGCCCGCCAACAGCCTTCCACGGTCGGATACAATGTTTCAAAGTTCCCCGCTGGAAAGGGGACTTAGAAGAAATTTGTAAAAATTCACCCGGAGCTCCGTGCCCGAGGGCCGGCTATGAGCCGCGCCGCGCCCGCCAACAGCCTTCCACGGTCGGATACAATGTTTCAAAGTTCCCCGCTGGAAAGGGGACTTAGAAGAAATTTGTGAAAATTCACCCGGAGCTCCGTGCCCGAGGGCCGGCTATGAGCCGCGCCGTGCCCGCCAACAGCCTTCCACGGTCGGATACAATGTTTCAAAGTTCCCCGCTGGAAAGGGGACTTAGAAGAAATTTGTAAAAATTCATCCGGAGCTCCGTGCCCGAGGGCCGGCTATGAGCCGCGCCGTGCCCGCCAACAGCCTTCCACGGTCGGATACAATGTTTCAAAGTTCCCCGCTGGAAAGGGGACTTAGAAGAAATTTGTGAAAATTCACCCGGAGCTCCGTGCCCGAGGGCCGGCTATGAGCCGCGCCGTGCCCGCCAACAGCCTTCCACGGTCGGATACAATGTTTCAAAGTTCCCCGCTGGAAAGGGGACTTAGAAGAAATTTGTAAAAATTCACCCGGAGCTCCGTGCCCGAGGGCCGGCTATGAGCCGCGCCGTGCCCGCCAACAGCCTTCCACGGTCGGATACAATGTTTCAAAGTTCCCCGCTGGAAAGGGGACTTAGAAGAAATTTGTGAAAATTCACCCGGAGCTCCGTGCCCGAGGGCCGGCTATGAGCCGCGCCGTGCCCGCCAACAGCCTTCCACGGTCGGATACAATGTTTCAAAGTTCCCCGCTGGAAAGGGGACTTAGAAGAAATTTGTGAAAATTCACCCGGAGCTCCGTGCCTGAGGGCCGGCTATGAGCCGCGCCGCGCCCGCCAACAGCCTTCAGTGGTCGGATACAATGTTTGAAAGTTCCCCGCTGGAAAGGGGACTTAGAAGAATTGAGTAAAATTCACCCGGAGCTCCGTGCCCGAGGGCCGGCTATGAGCCGCGCCGCGCCCGCCAACAGCCTTCCTTTGGTCGGATACAATGTTTCAAAGTTCCCCGCTGGAAAGGGGACTTAGAAGAAATTTGTGAAAATTCACCCGGAGCTCCGTGCCTGAGGGCCGGCTATGAGCCGCGCCGTGCCCGCCAACAGCCTTCCACGGTCGGATACAATGTTTCAAAGTTCCCCGCTGGAAAGGGGACTTAGAAGAAATTTGTGAAAATTCACCCGGAGCTCCGTGCCCGAGGGCCGGCTATGAGCCGCGCCGTGCCCGCCAACAGCCTTCCACGGTCGGATACAATGTTTCAAAGTTCCCCGCTGGAAAGGGGACTTAGAAGAAATTTGTAAAAATTCACCCGGAGCTCCGTGCCCGAGGGCCGGCTATGAGCCGCGCCGTGCCCGCCAACAGCCTTCCACGGTCGGATACAATGTTTCAAAGTTCCCCGCTGGAAAGGGGACTTAGAAGAAATTTGTAAAATTCACCCGGAGCTCCGTGCCCGAGGGCCGGCTATGAGCCGCGCCGTGCCCGCCAACAGCCTTCCACGGTCGGATACAATGTTTCAAAGTTCCCCGCTGGAAAGGGGACTTAGAAGAAATTTGTGAAAATTCACCCGGAGCTCCGTGCCTGAGGGCCGGCTATGAGCCGCGCCGTGCCCGCCAACAGCCTTCCACGGTCGGATACAATGTTTCAAAGTTCCCCGCTGGAAAGGGGACTTAGAAGAAATTTGTAAAATTCACCCGGAGCTCCGTGCCCGAGGGCCGGCTATGAGCCGCGCCGCGCCCGCCAACAGCCTTCCTTTGGTCGGATACAATGTTTCAAAGTTCCCCGCTGGAAAGGGGACTTAGAAGAAATTTGTGAAAATTCACCCGGAGCTCCGTGCCTGAGGGCCGGCTATGAGCCGCGCCGCGCCCGCCAACAGCCTTCAGTGGTCGGATACAATGTTTGAAAGTTCCCCGCTGGAAAGGGGACTTAGAAGAATTGAGTAAAATTCACCCGGAGCTCCGTGCCCGAGGGCCGGCTATGAGCCGCGCCGCGCCCGCCAACAGCCTTCCTTTGGTCGGATACAATGTTTCAAAGTTCCCCGCTGGAAAGGGGACTTAGAAGAAATTTGTAAAAATTCACCCGGAGCTCCGTGCCCGAGGGCCGGCTATGAGCCGCGCCGCGCCCGCCAACAGCCTTCCACGGTCGGATACAATGTTTCAAAGTTCCCCGCTGGAAAGGGGACTTAGAAGAAATTTGTGAAAATTCACCCGGAGCTCCGTGCCCGAGGGCCGGCTATGAGCCGCGCCGTGCCCGCCAACAGCCTTCCACGGTCGGATACAATGTTTCAAAGTTCCCCGCTGGAAAGGGGACTTAGAAGAAATTTGTGAAAATTCACCCGGAGCTCCGTGCCCGAGGGCCGGCTATGAGCCGCGCCGTGCCCGCCAACAGCCTTCCACGGTCGGATACAATGTTTCAAAGTTCCCCGCTGGAAAGGGGACTTAGAAGAAATTTGTGAAAATTCACCCGGAGCTCCGTGCCTGAGGGCCGGCTATGAGCCGCGCCGTGCCCGCCAACAGCCTTCAGTGGTCGGATACAATGTTTCAAAGTTCCCCGCTGGAAAGGGGACTTAGAAGAATTGAGTAAAATTCACCCGGAGCTCCGTGCCCGAGGGCCGGCTATGAGCCGCGCCGCGCCCGCCAACAGCCTTCCTTTGGTCGGATACAATGTTTCAAAGTTCCCCGCTGGAAAGGGGACTTAGAAGAAATTTGTGAAAATTCACCCGGAGCTCCGTGCCTGAGGGCCGGCTATGAGCCGCGCCGTGCCCGCCAACAGCCTTCCACGGTCGGATACAATGTTTCAAAGTTCCCCGCTGGAAAGGGGACTTAGAAGAAATTTGTGAAAATTCACCCGGAGCTCCGTGCCCGAGGGCCGGCTATGAGCCGCGCCGTGCCCGCCAACAGCCTTCCACGGTCGGATACAATGTTTCAAAGTTCCCCGCTGGAAAGGGGACTTAGAAGAAATTTGTAAAAATTCACCCGGAGCTCCGTGCCCGAGGGCCGGCTATGAGCCGCGCCGTGCCCGCCAACAGCCTTCCACGGTCGGATACAATGTTTCAAAGTTCCCCGCTGGAAAGGGGACTTAGAAGAAATTTGTAAAATTCACCCGGAGCTCCGTGCCCGAGGGCCGGCTATGAGCCGCGCCGTGCCCGCCAACAGCCTTCCACGGTCGGATACAATGTTTCAAAGTTCCCCGCTGGAAAGGGGACTTAGAAGAAATTTGTGAAAATTCACCCGGAGCTCCGTGCCTGAGGGCCGGCTATGAGCCGCGCCGTGCCCGCCAACAGCCTTCCACGGTCGGATACAATGTTTCAAAGTTCCCCGCTGGAAAGGGGACTTAGAAGAAATTAGGCAACTTTCCCCGGAGCTCCATGCCTGAGTGCGGGCTGTTTGCCGCGCCGTGCCCGCCAACAGCCTTCAGTGGTCGGATACAATGTTTCAAAGTTCCCCGCTGGAAAGGGGACTTAGAAGAAATTATGAATATTTTTGTTTCTAAAAACGTGATCCCTGAAAATGTGCCCCAGGTGTTTTGGAAAACCCGGGTAAACCTGGGAAGTAGGCAAATGACCCTCTGACTAGGGGGGAAGAACGTTTGCCTACTGCAGCGCCCCTAATGCAATTCGGCGGAACTGCAACGCCCCTGGTCGCCTAAACGCTACCCCTGGTCGCCTAAAAGCTACCCCTGGTCGCCTAAAAGCTACCCCTGGTCGCCTAAACGCTACCCCTGGTCGCCTAAACGCTACCCCTGGTCGCCTAAACGCTACCCCTGGTCACCTAAACGCTACCCCTGGTCGCCTAAACGCTTCCCCTGGTCACCTAAACGCTACCCCTGGTCGCCTAAACGCTACCCCTGGTCGCCTAACTGACCCCTCGTGTGTGGGGATCAACGTTTGCCTACTAGGGCGTCCTCCGGCGGCCTCTCGGCAGTACTGCAGGCCCATTTTAGCCGAGCCCATTGAAATGAATGGGGGAATTTTATACGTTTTTGCCTTTTTTTTCCCCCCCTCGTTCTTTTTGTATTTATTCATTTATTTCAACTTTTACCGACTCAACCGCCCTCCGGCGTGCCCTCGGCGGTCCCGCAAGCCCAATTCGGCCGAGCCCATTGAAATGAATGGGGGAATTTTATACGTTTTTGCCTTTTTTCCCCCCCCCTCGTTCTTTTTGTATTTATTCATTTATTTCAACTTTTACCGACTCAACCGCCCTCCGGCGTGCCCTCGGCGGTCCCGCAAGCCCAATTCGGCCGAGCCCATTGAAATGAATGGGGGAATTTTATACGTTTTTGCCTTTTTTTTCCCCCCCTCGTTCTTTTTGTATTTATTCATTTATTTCAACTTTTACCGACTCAACCGCCCTCCGGCGTGCCCTCGGCGGTCCCGCAAGCCCAATTCGGCCGAGCCCATTGAAATGAATGGGGGAATTTTATACGTTTTTGCCTTTTTTTCCCCCCTCGTTCTTTTTGTATTTATTCATTTATTTCAACTTTTACCGACTCAACCGCCCTCCGGCGTGCCCTCGGCGGTCCCGCAAGCCCAATTCGGCCGAGCCCATTGAAATGAATGGGGGGATTTTATACGTTTTTGCCTTTTTTCCCCCCCTCGTTCTTTTTGTATTTATTCATTTATTTCAACTTTTACCGACTCAACCGCCCTCCGGCGTGCCCCCGGCGGTCCCGCAAGCCCAATTCGGCCGAACCCATTGAAATGAATGGGGGAATTTTATACGTTTTTGCCTTTTTTTTCCCCCCCTCGTTCTTTTTGTATTTATTCATTTATTTCAACTTTTACCGACTCAACCGCCCTCCGGCGTGCCCCCGGCGGTCCCGCAAGCCCAATTCGGCCGAACCCATTGAAATGAATGGGGGAATTTTATACGTTTTTGCCTTTTTTTTCCCCCCCTCGTTCTTTTTGTATTTATTCATTTATTTCAACTTTTACCGACTCAACCGCCCTCCGGCGTGCCCTCGGCGGTCCCGCAAGCCCAATTCGGCCGAGCCCATTGAAATGAATGGGGGGATTTTATACGTTTTTGCCTTTTTTCCCCCCCTCGTTCTTTTTGTATTTATTCATTTATTTCAACTTTTACCGACTCAACCGCCCTCCGGCGTGCCCTCGGCGGTCCCGCAAGCCCAATTCGGCCGAGCCCATTGAAATGAATGGGGGAATTTTATACGTTTTTGCCTTTTTTCCCCCCCCCCTCGTTCTTTTTGTATTTATTCATTTATTTCAACTTTTACCGACTCAACCGCCCTCCGGCGTGCCCTCGGCGGTCCCGCAAGCCCAATTCGGCCGAGCCCATTGAAATGAATGGGGGGATTTTATACGTTTTTGCCTTTTTTCCCCCCCTCGTTCTTTTTGTATTTATTCATTTATTTCAACTTTTACCGACTCAACCGCCCTCCGGCGTGCCCCCGGCGGTCCCGCAAGCCCAATTCGGCCGAACCCATTGAAATGAATGGGGGAATTTTATACGTTTTTGCCTTTTTTTTCCCCCCCTCGTTCTTTTTGTATTTATTCATTTATTTCAACTTTTACCGACTCAACCGCCCTCCGGCGTGCCCTCGGCGGTCCCGCAAGCCCAATTCGGCCGAGCCCATTGAAATGAATGGGGGGATTTTATACGTTTTTGCCTTTTTTCCCCCCCTCGTTCTTTTTGTATTTATTCATTTATTTCAACTTTTACCGACTCAACCGCCCTCCGGCGTGCCCTCGGCGGTCCCGCAAGCCCAATTCGGCCGAGCCCATTGAAATGAATGGGGGAATTTTATACGTTTTTGCCTTTTTTCCCCCCCCCCTCGTTCTTTTTGTATTTATTCATTTATTTCAACTTTTACCGACTCAACCGCCCTCCGGCGTGCCCTCGGCGGTCCCGCAAGCCCAATTCGGCCGAGCCCATTGAAATGAATGGGGGGATTTTATACGTTTTTGCCTTTTTTCCCCCCCTCGTTCTTTTTGTATTTATTCATTTATTTCAACTTTTACCGACTCAACCGCCCTCCGGCGTGCCCCCGGCGGTCCCGCAAGCCCAATTCGGCCGAACCCATTGAAATGAATGGGGGAATTTTATACGTTTTTGCCTTTTTTTTCCCCCCCTCGTTCTTTTTGTATTTATTCATTTATTTCAACTTTTACCGACTCAACCGCCCTCCGGCGTGCCCTCGGCGGTCCCGCAAGCCCAATTCGGCCGAGCCCATTGAAATGAATGGGGGGATTTTATACGTTTTTGCCTTTTTTCCCCCCCTCGTTCTTTTTGTATTTATTCATTTATTTCAACTTTTACCGACTCAACCGCCCTCCGGCGTGCCCTCGGCGGTCCCGCAAGCCCAATTCGGCCGAGCCCATTGAAATGAATGGGGGAATTTTATACGTTTTTGCCTTTTTTCCCCCCCCCCTCGTTCTTTTTGTATTTATTCATTTATTTCAACTTTTACCGACTCAACCGCCCTCCGGCGTGCCCTCGGCGGTCCCGCAAGCCCAATTCGGCCGAGCCCATTGAAATGAATGGGGGGATTTTATACGTTTTTGCCTTTTTTCCCCCCCTCGTTCTTTTTGTATTTATTCATTTATTTCAACTTTTACCGACTCAACCGCCCTCCGGCGTGCCCCCGGCGGTCCCGCAAGCCCAATTCGGCCGAACCCATTGAAATGAATGGGGGAATTTTATACGTTTTTGCCTTTTTTTTCCCCCCCTCGTTCTTTTTGTATTTATTCATTTATTTCAACTTTTACCGACTCAACCGCCCTCCGGCGTGCCCTCGGCGGTCCCGCAAGCCCAATTCGGCCGAGCCCATTGAAATGAATGGGGGGATTTTATACGTTTTTGCCTTTTTTCCCCCCCTCGTTCTTTTTGTATTTATTCATTTATTTCAACTTTTACCGACTCAACCGCCCTCCGGCGTGCCCTCGGCGGTCCCGCAAGCCCAATTCGGCCGAGCCCATTGAAATGAATGGGGGAATTTTATACGTTTTTGCCTTTTTTCCCCCCCCCCTCGTTCTTTTTGTATTTATTCATTTATTTCAACTTTTACCGACTCAACCGCCCTCCGGCGTGCCCTCGGCGGTCCCGCAAGCCCAATTCGGCCGAGCCCATTGAAATGAATGGGGGAATTTTATACGTTTTTGCCTTTTTTTCCCCCCCCTCGTCCTTTTTGTATTTATTCATTTATTTCAACTTTTACCGACTCAACCGCCCTCCGGCGTGCCCTCGGCGGTCCCGCAAGCCCAATTCGGCCGAGCCCATTGAAATGAATGGGGGAATTTTATACGTTTTTGCCTTTTTTTTTCCCCCCTCGTCCTTTTTGTATTTATTTACTTATTTCAACCTTTACCGACTTAGGGGCCGCTTTGCACCGCCTGTGCCCGGGGAAGGTGCTCCTATTCGGGCCAAGTGTGACACACGCCCGCCCTCCTCCTCCGGAGCTTCCATTAGGGTAGACTTAGGGGCCGCTTGGCACCGCCTGTGCCCGGGGAAGGTGCTCATATTCGGCTTCACTGTCAGGCAGCATGCACTCCTCCTCCGGAGCTTCCATTTGGGCAAACTTAGGGGCCGCTTGGCACCGCCCGTGCCCGGGGAAGGTGCTCCTATTCGGGCCAAGTGTGACACACGCCCGCACTCCTCCTCCGGAGCTTCCATTTGGGCAAACTTAGGGGCCGCTTGGCACCGCCTGTGCCCGGGGAAGGTGCTCATATTCGGCTTCACTGTCACACAGCATGCACTCCTCCTCCGGAGCTTCCATAAGGGCAAACTTAGGGGCCGCTTGGCACCGCCTGTGCCCGGGGAAGGTGCTCATATTCGGCTTCACTGTCACACAGCGTGCACTCCTCCTCCGGAGCTTCCATTTGGGCAAACTTAGGGGCCGCTTGGCACCGTCTGTGCCCGGGGAAGGTGCTCATATTCGGGCCAAGTGTGACACACGCCCGCACTCCTCCTCCGGAGCTTCCATGAGGGTAGACTTAGGGGCCGCTTGGCACCGCCTGTGCCCGGGGAAGGTGCTCATAGTCGGCTTCACTGTCAGGCAGCATGCACTCCTCCTCCGGAGCTTCCATTTGGGCAAACTTAGGGGCCGCTTGGCACCGTCTGTGCCCGGGGAAGGTGCTCATATTCGGGCCAAGTGTGACACACGCCCGCACTCCTCCTCCGGAGCTTCCATTTGGGCAAACTTAGGGGCCGCTTGGCACCGCCTGTGCCCGGGGAAGGTGCTCATATTCGGGCCAAGTGTGACACACGCCCGCACTCCTCCTCCGGAGCTTCCATTTGGGCAAACTTAGGGGCCGCTTGGCACCGCCTGTGCCCGGGGAAGGTGCTCATATTCGGGCCAAGTGTGACACACGCCCGCACTCCTCCTCCGGAGCTTCCATAAGGGTAGACTTAGGGGCCGCTTGGCACCGTCTGTGCCCGGGGAAGGTGCTCCTATTCGGCTTCACTGTCACACAGCATGCACTCCTCCTCCGGAGCTTCCATAAGGGCAAACTTAGGGGCCGCTTGGCACCGTCTGTGCCCGGGGAAGGTGCTCCTATTCGGCTTCACTGTCAGGCAGCATGCACTCCTCCTCCGGAGCTTCCATAAGGGTAGACTTAGGGGCCGCTTGGCACGGCCTGTGCCCGGGGAAGGTCCTCATATTCGGGCCAAGTGTGACACACGCCCGCCCTCCTCCTCCGGAGTTTCCATGAGGGTAAACTTAGGGGCCGCTTGGCACCGCCTGTGCCCGGGGAAGGTGCTCCTATTCGGGCCAAGTGTGACACACGCCCGCACTCCTCCTCCGGAGCTTCCATTTGGGCAAACTTAGGGGCCGCTTGGCACCGCCTGTGCCCGGGGAAGGTGCTCCTCTCCGGGCTAAGTGTGACACACGCCCGCACTCCTCCTCCGGAGCTTCCATAAGGGCAAACTTAGGGGCCGCTTGGCACCGCCTGTGCCCGGGGAAGGTGCTCCTCTCCGGGCTAAGTGTGACACACGCCCGCCCTCCTCCTCCGGAGCTTCCATGAGGGTAGACTTAGGGGCCGCTTGGCACCTCCCGTGCCCGGGGAAGGTGCTCCTATTCGGGCTAAGTGTGACAGACGCCGGCCTATTACCCCCGGAGCGATGGAGCTGGGGGCGCTCGCTCCCCGCCCGTGCCCGGGGAAGGTGCTCCTCTCCGGGCTAAGTGTGGCAGACGCCGGCCTATTACCCCCGGAGCGATGGAGCTGGGGGGCGCTCGCTCCCCGCCCGTGCCCGGGGAAGGTGCTCCTCTCCGGCCTAAGTGTGGCAGACGCCGGCCTATTACCCCCGGAGCGATGGAGCTGGGGGGCGCTCGCTCCCGGCCCGTGCCCGGGGAAGGTGCTCCTCTCCGGGCTAAGTGTGGCAGACGCCGGCCTATTACCCCCGGAGCGATGGAGCTGGGGGTGGGCGCTCGCTCCCTGCCTGTGCCCGGGGAAGGTGCTCCTCTCCAGCCCCAGGTCGCCTAACCCCCTTACCCCTGGTCACCTAAACCCCTTACCCCTGGTCGCCTAAACGTCTCACCCCTGGTCGCCTAAACCCCTTACCCCTGGTCACCTAAACCCCTTACCCCTGGTCGCCTAAGTGGCCCACCCCTGGTCACCTAAACGTCCCACCCCTGGTCACCTAAACGTCCCACCCCTGGTCGCCTAAACCCCTTACCCCTGGTCACCTAAACGGCCCACCCCTGGTCGCCTAAACCTGCCGCCCCTGGTCACCTAAGTGGCCCACCCCTGGTCGCCTAAGTGGCCCACCCCTGGTCGCCTAAGTGGCCCACCCCTGGTCGCCTAAGTGGCCCACCCCTGGTCGCCTAAGTGGCCCACCCCTGGTCACCTAAACGTCCAACCCCTGGTCGCACTTAGTGCAATTCGGCCCACCTCGCGTCCGGGAGGAGGCCATCCTCTTCGGCCTGACTTTCACGGACGCCGGCCTGTCTCCTCCGGAGCCTCCACGCGGTTGAACTTAGGGGCCACTCGGCCCACCTCGCGTCCGGGGGAAGGCCGTCCTCTTCGGCCTGACTTTCACGGACGCCGGCCTGTCTCCTCCGGAGCCTCCACGCGGTTGAACTTAGGGGCCACTCGGCCCACCTCGCGTCCGGGGGGAGGCCATCCTCTTCGGCCTGACTTTCACG
>NW_028283902.1:25000-29671 GCF_059441095.1 Idiotropiscis lumnitzeri
GTCTCGCGACGAAAGCGGTTTCGCGCTGGTTGGTGCGCTAGAGGTCGATCCGCAGGCCGAAGGAACCGTCCACCCGAACACCCCGGCGCGAGGCCGGGGCCGGCAGGGGCCCTCCGATGGCGGGTCATGCTTGCCAATCGGTCAGTGGTTGGTGTGGTGCAGTATATGTCAGGGTGTGGGTGCGAGATGGGCCGGGAGGACCGCTCCTCCAGCGTCGGACCCGAGTCATAGGAAGTGCCGTTTTGTCACAACCCCAGGGGTGGGGGGGTAACGGTAGGGAAGTGCCGGCCAACGCGCAGAGGTCGACCCGCAGGCCGAAGGAACCGTCCACCCGAACACCCCGGCGCGAGGCCGGGGCCGGCAGGGGCCCTCCGATGGCGGGTCATGATTGCCAATCGGTCAGTGGTTATGTGTGCTGCGGTGATGCGGTGCCGGCCAACGCTCAGAGGTCGACCCGCAGGCCGAAGGAACCGTCCACCCGAACACCCCGGCGCGAGGCCGGGGCCGGCAGGGGCCCTCCGATGGCGGGTCATGATTGCCAATCGGTCAGTGGTTATGTGTGTGCTGCGGTGCCGGCCAACGCTCAGAGGTCGACCCGCAGGCCGAAGGAACCGTCCACCCGAACACCCCGGCGCGAGGCCGGGGCCGGCAGGGGCCCTCCGATGGCGGGTCATGATTGCCAATCGGTCAGTGGTTGTGTGTGCTGCGGTGCCGGCCAACGCTCAGAGGTCGACCCGCAGGCCGAAGGAACCGTCCACCCGAACACCCCGGCGCGAGGCCGGGGCCGGCAGGGGCCCTCCGATGGCGGGTCATGATTGCCAATCGGTCAGTGGTTGTGTGTGTTGCGGTGGGGCCGGGAGGACCGCTCCTCCTGCGTCGGACCCGGGTCATGGGAAGTGCCGTGTGGCGGTGGTGGGGCCGGGAGGACCGCTCCTCCTGCGTCGGACCCGAGTCATGGGAAGTGCCGTGTGGCGGGGCCGGGAGGACCGCTCCTCCTGCGTCGGACCCGAGTCATAGGAAGTGCCGTGTGGCGGGGCCGGGAGGACCGCTCCTCCTGCGTCGGACCCGAGTCATAGGAAGTGCCGTGTGGCGGGGCCGGGAGGACCGCTCCTCCTGCGTCGGACCCGAGTCATAGGAAGTGCCGTGTGGCGGGGCCGGGAGGACCGCTCCTCCTGCGTCGGACCCGAGTCATAGGAAGTGCCGTGTTGCGCTGGTGGGGCCGTGCCCGCCAACAGCCTTCAGTGGTCGGATACCACGTTTGCAAGCTCCCCGCTGGAATGGGGACTTAGAAGAAATGAGGGGAAAATTCCCCCGGAGCTCCGTGCCTGAGGGCGGGCTGTGAGCCGCGCCGCGTCCGCCAACAGCCTTCCATGGTCGGACACCATTGTTCGCAAGTTGCCCGCTGGAATGGGCACATAGAAGAAATTTCGAGGATAACATCCACCAGAGCGCCAGGGCGGCCGTTATTGCAGTATGCGTCCGCCTGGCAGCTCTCTTCCGCGGGAACCATTGGGCAATTTCTTTCACGGAGGTGGACATAGAAGAATTTTTGTTTCTAAAAACGTGGTTCCTAAAAATGTGCCCCAGGTGTTTTGGAAAACCCGGGTAAACCTGGGAAGTAGGCAAATGACCCTCTGACTAGGGGTAAAAACGTTTGCCTACTGCAGCGCCCCTAATGCAATTCGGCGGAACTGCAACGCCCCTGGTCGCCTAAACGCTACCCCTGGTCGCCTAAACCTCACCCCTGGTCGCCTAAACCTCACCCCTGGTCGCCTAAAAGTCACCCCTGGTCGCCTAAATTGTCAACCCCTGGTCACCTAAATTGTCAACCCCTGGTCGCCTAAAGGGGACTTAGAAGAAATGAGGGGGCAAATTCCCCCGGAGCTCCGTGCCTGAGGGCGGGCTGTGAGCCGCGCCGCGTCCGCCAACAGCCTTCAGTGGTCGGATACAATGTATGAAAGTTCCCCGCTGGAAAGGGGACTTAGAAGAAATGAGGCAAATTTCCCCGGAGCTCCGTGCCTGAGGGCGGGCTGTGAGCCGCGCCGCGCCCGCCAACAGCCTTCAGTGGTCGGATACAATGTTTGAAAGTTCCCCGCTGGAAAGGGGACTTAGAAGAAATGAGGCAAATTTCCCCGGAGCTCCGTGCCTGAGGGCGGGCTGTGAGCCGCGCCGCGCCCGCCAACAGCCTTCAGTGGTCGGATACAATGTTTGAAAGGTCCCCGCTGGAAAGGGGACTTAGAAGAAATGAGCCAAATTTCCCCGGAGCTCCGTGCCTGAGGGCGGGCTGTGAGCCGCGCCGCGTCCGCCAACAGCCTTCAGTGGTCGGATACAATGTTTCAAAGTTCCCCGCTGGAAAGGGGACTTAGAAGAAATTTGTAAAAATTCACCCGGAGCTCCGTGCCTGAGGGCCGGCTATGAGCCGCGCCGTGCCCGCCAACAGCCTTCCACGGTCGGATACAATGTTTCAAAGTTCCCCGCTGGAAAGGGGACTTAGAAGGAATTTGTCAAATTCACCCGGAGCTCCGTGCCTGAGGGCCGGCTATGAGCCGCGCCGTGCCCGCCAACAGCCTTCCACGGTCGGATACAATGTTTCAAAGTTCCCCGCTGGAAAGGGGACTTAGAAGGAATTTGTCAAATTCACCCGGAGCTCCGTGCCTGAGGGCCGGCTATGAGCCGCGCCGTGCCCGCCAACAGCCTTCCACGGTCGGATACAATGTTTGAAAGTTCCCCGCTGGAAAGGGGACTTAGAAGAAATGAGGGGGAAATTCCCCCGGAGCTCCGTGCCTGAGGGCGGGCTGTGAGCCGCGCCGCGTCCGCCAACAGCCTTCCACGGTCGGATACAATGTTTCAAAGTTCCCCGCTGGAAAGGGGACTTAGAAGAAATTTGTAAAATTCACCCGGAGCTCCGTGCCCGAGGGCCGGCTATGAGCCGCGCCGCGCCCGCCAACAGCCTTCCTTTGGTCGGATACAATGTTTCAAAGTTCCCCGCTGGAAAGGGGACTTAGAAGAAATTTGTAAAATTCACCCGGAGCTCCGTGCCCGAGGGCCGGCTATGAGCCCCGCCGTGCCCGCCAACAGCCTTCCACGGTCGGATACAATGTTTCAAAGTTCCCCGCTGGAAAGGGGACTTAGAAGAAATTTGTAAAAATTCACCCGGAGCTCCGTGCCCGAGGGCCGGCTATGAGCCCCGCCGTGCCCGCCAACAGCCTTCCACGGTCGGATACAATGTTTCAAAGTTCCCCGCTGGAAAGGGGACTTAGAAGAAATTTGTAAAAATTCACCCGGAGCTCCGTGCCCGAGGGCCGGCTATGAGCCGCGCCGCGCCCGCCAACAGCCTTCCACGGTCGGATACAATGTTTCAAAGTTCCCCGCTGGAAAGGGGACTTAGAAGAAATTTGTGAAAATTCACCCGGAGCTCCGTGCCCGAGGGCCGGCTATGAGCCGCGCCGTGCCCGCCAACAGCCTTCCACGGTCGGATACAATGTTTCAAAGTTCCCCGCTGGAAAGGGGACTTAGAAGAAATTTGTAAAAATTCATCCGGAGCTCCGTGCCCGAGGGCCGGCTATGAGCCGCGCCGTGCCCGCCAACAGCCTTCCACGGTCGGATACAATGTTTCAAAGTTCCCCGCTGGAAAGGGGACTTAGAAGAAATTTGTGAAAATTCACCCGGAGCTCCGTGCCCGAGGGCCGGCTATGAGCCGCGCCGTGCCCGCCAACAGCCTTCCACGGTCGGATACAATGTTTCAAAGTTCCCCGCTGGAAAGGGGACTTAGAAGAAATTTGTAAAAATTCACCCGGAGCTCCGTGCCCGAGGGCCGGCTATGAGCCGCGCCGTGCCCGCCAACAGCCTTCCACGGTCGGATACAATGTTTCAAAGTTCCCCGCTGGAAAGGGGACTTAGAAGAAATTTGTGAAAATTCACCCGGAGCTCCGTGCCCGAGGGCCGGCTATGAGCCGCGCCGTGCCCGCCAACAGCCTTCCACGGTCGGATACAATGTTTCAAAGTTCCCCGCTGGAAAGGGGACTTAGAAGAAATTTGTGAAAATTCACCCGGAGCTCCGTGCCTGAGGGCCGGCTATGAGCCGCGCCGCGCCCGCCAACAGCCTTCAGTGGTCGGATACAATGTTTGAAAGTTCCCCGCTGGAAAGGGGACTTAGAAGAATTGAGTAAAATTCACCCGGAGCTCCGTGCCCGAGGGCCGGCTATGAGCCGCGCCGCGCCCGCCAACAGCCTTCCTTTGGTCGGATACAATGTTTCAAAGTTCCCCGCTGGAAAGGGGACTTAGAAGAAATTTGTGAAAATTCACCCGGAGCTCCGTGCCTGAGGGCCGGCTATGAGCCGCGCCGTGCCCGCCAACAGCCTTCCACGGTCGGATACAATGTTTCAAAGTTCCCCGCTGGAAAGGGGACTTAGAAGAAATTTGTGAAAATTCACCCGGAGCTCCGTGCCCGAGGGCCGGCTATGAGCCGCGCCGTGCCCGCCAACAGCCTTCCACGGTCGGATACAATGTTTCAAAGTTCCCCGCTGGAAAGGGGACTTAGAAGAAATTTGTAAAAATTCACCCGGAGCTCCGTGCCCGAGGGCCGGCTATGAGCCGCGCCGTGCCCGCCAACAGCCTTCCACGGTCGGATACAATGTTTCAAAGTTCCCCGCTGGAAAGGGGACTTAGAAG
>NW_028283903.1:0-12500 GCF_059441095.1 Idiotropiscis lumnitzeri
TGTTGCCGCAATAGCAATCCTGCTCAGTACGAGAGGAACCGCAGATTCAGACATTTGGTGTGTGTGCTTGGCTGAGGAGCCAGTGGTGCGAGGCTACCATCTGCGGGATTATGACTGAACGCCTCTAAGTCAGAATCCCGCCTAGACGCGTTGATACCGTAGCGCCGGTGCTGCCCTCCGGTTGGTCACGAGTAAGCCGCGGTAGGGGGAGACCTAACCAGTCGCCAACACCCCCCGCGGTGGATCCTGAGCCGAACGTCACTGGGCCGGGGTGCGCCCTAACGAATGGGGGGCACCCTCTCCAAATATCGACTTTGAACGCATGCAATGTGGGCCAAGGTGCTAAATGACTTGCAGACGACCTGATTCTGGGTCGGGGTGTCGTACGTAGCAGAGCAGCTCGATCGCTGCGATCTATTGAAAGTCATCCCTCGATCCAACCTTTTGTCGGCAGGACCCCCCGCCCCTCCCATCCGGGGGGGAGGGTGCGGGGGACTCCCCCCGGTTAGGTGACCAGGGGTAAGGGCGTGCGGAGGAATTTGCACCAAGTCCGACTGGGCGGACTGGAGAAGTCAGGCCGAAGAGGACGGCCTTCTCCCGGACACAAGTTGGGCCGAGTGGCCATCAAGTTCGACCGTGTGGATGCTCCGGAGGAGACTGGGGCCGGCGTTCGTGAAAGTCAGGCCGAAGAGGACGGCCTTCTCCCGGATACAAGTTGGGCCGAGTGGCCCTCAAGTTCGACCGTGTGGATGCTCCGGAGGAGACTGGGGCCGGCGTTCGTGAAAGTCAGGCCGAAGAGGACGGCCTTCTCCCGGATACAAGTTGGGCCGAGTGGCCCTCAAGTTCAACCGCGTGGATGCTCCGTCGGGGACGGCCCGGCGTTCGTGAAAGTCAGGCCGAAGAGGACGGCCTTCTCCCGGATACAAGTTGGGCCGAGTGGCCCTCAAGTTCAACCGCGTGGATGCTCCGTCGGGGACGGCCCGGCGTTCGTGAAAGTCAGGCCGAAGAGGACGGCCTTCTCCCGGACACAAGTTGGGCCGAGTGGCCCTCAAGTTCAACCGCGTGGATGCTCCGTCGGGGACGGCCCGGCGTTCGTGAAAGTCAGGCCGAAGAGGACGGCCTTCTCCCGGACACAAGTTGGGCCGAGTGGCCCTCAAGTTCAACCGCGTGGATGCTCCGTCGGGGACGGCCCGGCGTTCGTGAAAGTCAGGCCGAAGAGGACGGCCTTCTCCCGGACACAAGTTGGGCCGAGTGGCCCTCAAGTTCAACCGCGTGGATGCTCCGTCGGGGACGGCCCCGGCGTTCGTGAAAGTCAGGCCGAAGAGGACGGCCTTCTCCCGGACGCGAGGTGCGGGGGACCTGCCCCTGGTTAGGTGACCAGGGGTAAGGGCGTGAGTAAGAATTTGCACTAAGTCCAACAGGAGACTGGGGGCCGGCGTTGGTGAAAGTCAGGCCGAAGAGGACGGCCTTCCCCGGACGCGAGGTGGGCCGAGTGGCCCCTAAGTTCAACCGCGTGGAGGCTCCGGAGGAGACAGGCCGGCATCCGTGAAAGTCAGGCCGAAGAGGATGGCCTCCCCCCGGACGCGAGGTGGGCCGAGTGGCCCCTAAGTTCAACCGCGTGGAGGCTCCGGAGGAGACAGGCCGGCGTCCGTGAAAGTCAGGCCGAAGAGGACGGCCTTCCCCCGGACGCGAGGTGGGCCGAGTGGCCCCTAAGTTCAACCGCGTGGAGGCTCCGGAGGAGACAGGCCGGCGTCCGTGAAAGTCAGGCCGAAGAGGATGGCCTCCTCCCGGACGCGAGGTGGGCCGAATTGCACTAAGTGCGACCAGGGTTGGACGTTTAGGTGACCAGGGGTGGGCCACTTAGGCGACCAGGGGTGGGCCACTTAGGCGACCAGGGGTGGGCCACTTAGGCGACCAGGGGTGGGCCACTTAGGCGACCAGGGGTGGGCCACTTAGGTGACCAGGGGCGGCAGGTTTAGGCGACCAGGGGTGGGCCGTTTAGGTGACCAGGGGTAAGGGGTTTAGGCGACCAGGGGTGGGACGTTTAGGTGACCAGGGGTGGGACGTTTAGGTGACCAGGGGTGGGCCACTTAGGCGACCAGGGGTAAGGGGTTTAGGTGACCAGGGGTAAGGGGTTTAGGCGACCAGGGGTGAGACGTTTTAGGCGACCAGGGGTAAGGGGTTTAGGTGACCAGGGGTAAGGGGTTAGGCGACCTGGGGCTGGAGAGGAGCACCTTCCCCGGGCACAGGCAGGGAGCGAGCGCCCACCCCCAGCTCCATCGCTCCGGGGGTAATAGGCCGGCGTCTGCCACACTTAGCCCGGAGAGGAGCACCTTCCCCGGGCACGGGCCGGGAGCGAGCGCCCCCCAGCTCCATCGCTCCGGGGGTAATAGGCCGGCGTCTGCCACACTTAGGCCGGAGAGGAGCACCTTCCCCGGGCACGGGCGGGGAGCGAGCGCCCCCCAGCTCCATCGCTCCGGGGGTAATAGGCCGGCGTCTGCCACACTTAGCCCGGAGAGGAGCACCTTCCCCGGGCACGGGCGGGGAGCGAGCGCCCCCAGCTCCATCGCTCCGGGGGTAATAGGCCGGCGTCTGTCACACTTAGCCCGAATAGGAGCACCTTCCCGGGCACGGGAGGTGCCAAGCGGCCCCTAAGTCTACCCTCATGGAAGCTCCGGAGGAGGAGGGCGGGGCGTGTGTCACACTTAGCCCGGAGAGGAGCACCTTCCCCGGGCACAGGCGGTGCCAAGCGGCCCCTAAGTTTGCCCTTATGGAAGCTCCGGAGGAGGAGTGCGGGCGTGTGTCACACTTAGCCCGGAGAGGAGCACCTTCCCCGGGCACAGGCGGTGCCAAGCGGCCCCTAAGTTTGCCCAAATGGAAGCTCCGGAGGAGGAGTGCGGGCGTGTGTCACACTTGGCCCGAATAGGAGCACCTTCCCCGGGCACAGGCGGTGCCAAGCGGCCCCTAAGTTTACCCTCATGGAAACTCCGGAGGAGGAGGGCGGGCGTGTGTCACACTTGGCCCGAATATGAGGACCTTCCCCGGGCACAGGCCGTGCCAAGCGGCCCCTAAGTCTACCCTTATGGAAGCTCCGGAGGAGGAGTGCATGCTGCCTGACAGTGAAGCCGAATAGGAGCACCTTCCCCGGGCACAGACGGTGCCAAGCGGCCCCTAAGTTTGCCCTTATGGAAGCTCCGGAGGAGGAGTGCATGCTGTGTGACAGTGAAGCCGAATAGGAGCACCTTCCCCGGGCACAGACGGTGCCAAGCGGCCCCTAAGTCTACCCTTATGGAAGCTCCGGAGGAGGAGTGCGGGCGTGTGTCACACTTGGCCCGAATATGAGCACCTTCCCCGGGCACAGGCGGTGCCAAGCGGCCCCTAAGTTTGCCCAAATGGAAGCTCCGGAGGAGGAGTGCGGGCGTGTGTCACACTTGGCCCGAATATGAGCACCTTCCCCGGGCACAGGCGGTGCCAAGCGGCCCCTAAGTTTGCCCAAATGGAAGCTCCGGAGGAGGAGTGCGGGCGTGTGTCACACTTGGCCCGAATATGAGCACCTTCCCCGGGCACAGACGGTGCCAAGCGGCCCCTAAGTTTGCCCAAATGGAAGCTCCGGAGGAGGAGTGCATGCTGCCTGACAGTGAAGCCGACTATGAGCACCTTCCCCGGGCACAGGCGGTGCCAAGCGGCCCCTAAGTCTACCCTCATGGAAGCTCCGGAGGAGGAGTGCGGGCGTGTGTCACACTTGGCCCGAATATGAGCACCTTCCCCGGGCACAGACGGTGCCAAGCGGCCCCTAAGTTTGCCCAAATGGAAGCTCCGGAGGAGGAGTGCACGCTGTGTGACAGTGAAGCCGAATATGAGCACCTTCCCCGGGCACAGGCGGTGCCAAGCGGCCCCTAAGTTTGCCCTTATGGAAGCTCCGGAGGAGGAGTGCATGCTGTGTGACAGTGAAGCCGAATATGAGCACCTTCCCCGGGCACAGGCGGTGCCAAGCGGCCCCTAAGTTTGCCCAAATGGAAGCTCCGGAGGAGGAGTGCGGGCGTGTGTCACACTTGGCCCGAATAGGAGCACCTTCCCCGGGCACGGGCGGTGCCAAGCGGCCCCTAAGTTTGCCCAAATGGAAGCTCCGGAGGAGGAGTGCATGCTGCCTGACAGTGAAGCCGAATATGAGCACCTTCCCCGGGCACAGGCGGTGCCAAGCGGCCCCTAAGTCTACCCTAATGGAAGCTCCGGAGGAGGAGGGCGGGCGTGTGTCACACTTGGCCCGAATAGGAGCACCTTCCCCGGGCACAGGCGGTGCAAAGCGGCCCCTAAGTCGGTAAAGGTTGAAATAAGTAAATAAATACAAAAAGGACGAGGGGGGAAAAAAAAAGGCAAAAACGTATAAAATTCCCCCATTCATTTCAATGGGCTCGGCCGAATTGGGCTTGCGGGACCGCCGAGGGCACGCCGGAGGGCGGTTGAGTCGGTAAAAGTTGAAATAAATGAATAAATACAAAAAGGACGAGGGGGGGGAAAAAAAAGGCAAAAACGTATAAAATTCCCCCATTCATTTCAATGGGCTCGGCCGAATTGGGCTTGCGGGACCGCCGAGGGCACGCCGGAGGGCGGTTGAGTCGGTAAAAGTTGAAATAAATGAATAAATACAAAAAGAACGAGGGGGGGGGGGAAAAAAGGCAAAAACGTATAAAATTCCCCCATTCATTTCAATGGGCTCGGCCGAATTGGGCTTGCGGGACCGCCGAGGGCACGCCGGAGGGCGGTTGAGTCGGTAAAAGTTGAAATAAATGAATAAATACAAAAAGAACGAGGGGGGGAAAAAAGGCAAAAACGTATAAAATCCCCCCATTCATTTCAATGGGCTCGGCCGAATTGGGCTTGCGGGACCGCCGAGGGCACGCCGGAGGGCGGTTGAGTCGGTAAAAGTTGAAATAAATGAATAAATACAAAAAGAACGAGGGGGGAAAAAAAAGGCAAAAACGTATAAAATTCCCCCATTCATTTCAATGGGTTCGGCCGAATTGGGCTTGCGGGACCGCCGGGGGCACGCCGGAGGGCGGTTGAGTCGGTAAAAGTTGAAATAAATGAATAAATACAAAAAGAACGAGGGGGGGAAAAAAGGCAAAAACGTATAAAATCCCCCCATTCATTTCAATGGGCTCGGCCGAATTGGGCTTGCGGGACCGCCGAGGGCACGCCGGAGGGCGGTTGAGTCGGTAAAAGTTGAAATAAATGAATAAATACAAAAAGAACGAGGGGGGGGGGAAAAAAGGCAAAAACGTATAAAATTCCCCCATTCATTTCAATGGGCTCGGCCGAATTGGGCTTGCGGGACCGCCGAGGGCACGCCGGAGGGCGGTTGAGTCGGTAAAAGTTGAAATAAATGAATAAATACAAAAAGAACGAGGGGGGGAAAAAAGGCAAAAACGTATAAAATCCCCCCATTCATTTCAATGGGCTCGGCCGAATTGGGCTTGCGGGACCGCCGAGGGCACGCCGGAGGGCGGTTGAGTCGGTAAAAGTTGAAATAAATGAATAAATACAAAAAGAACGAGGGGGGGAAAAAAAAGGCAAAAACGTATAAAATTCCCCCATTCATTTCAATGGGTTCGGCCGAATTGGGCTTGCGGGACCGCCGGGGGCACGCCGGAGGGCGGTTGAGTCGGTAAAAGTTGAAATAAATGAATAAATACAAAAAGAACGAGGGGGGGAAAAAAAAGGCAAAAACGTATAAAATTCCCCCATTCATTTCAATGGGTTCGGCCGAATTGGGCTTGCGGGACCGCCGGGGGCACGCCGGAGGGCGGTTGAGTCGGTAAAAGTTGAAATAAATGAATAAATACAAAAAGAACGAGGGGGGGAAAAAAGGCAAAAACGTATAAAATCCCCCCATTCATTTCAATGGGCTCGGCCGAATTGGGCTTGCGGGACCGCCGAGGGCACGCCGGAGGGCGGTTGAGTCGGTAAAAGTTGAAATAAATGAATAAATACAAAAAGAACGAGGGGGGAAAAAAAGGCAAAAACGTATAAAATTCCCCCATTCATTTCAATGGGCTCGGCCGAATTGGGCTTGCGGGACCGCCGAGGGCACGCCGGAGGGCGGTTGAGTCGGTAAAAGTTGAAATAAATGAATAAATACAAAAAGAACGAGGGGGGGGAAAAAAAAGGCAAAAACGTATAAAATTCCCCCATTCATTTCAATGGGCTCGGCCGAATTGGGCTTGCGGGACCGCCGAGGGCACGCCGGAGGGCGGTTGAGTCGGTAAAAGTTGAAATAAATGAATAAATACAAAAAGAACGAGGGGGGGGGAAAAAAGGCAAAAACGTATAAAATTCCCCCATTCATTTCAATGGGCTCGGCCGAATTGGGCTTGCGGGACCGCCGAGGGCACGCCGGAGGGCGGTTGAGTCGGTAAAAGTTGAAATAAATGAATAAATACAAAAAGAACGAGGGGGGGAAAAAAAAGGCAAAAACGTATAAAATTCCCCCATTCATTTCAATGGGCTCGGCTAAAATGGGCCTGCAGTACTGCCGAGAGGCCGCCGGAGGACGCCCTAGTAGGCAAACGTTGATCCCCACACACGAGGGGTCAGTTAGGCGACCAGGGGTAGCGTTTAGGCGACCAGGGGTAGCGTTTAGGTGACCAGGGGAAGCGTTTAGGCGACCAGGGGTAGCGTTTAGGTGACCAGGGGTAGCGTTTAGGCGACCAGGGGTAGCGTTTAGGCGACCAGGGGTAGCGTTTAGGCGACCAGGGGTAGCTTTTAGGCGACCAGGGGTAGCTTTTAGGCGACCAGGGGTAGCGTTTAGGCGACCAGGGGCGTTGCAGTTCCGCCGAATTGCATTAGGGGCGCTGCAGTAGGCAAACGTTCTTCCCCCCTAGTCAGAGGGTCATTTGCCTACTTCCCAGGTTTACCCGGGTTTTCCAAAACACCTGGGGCACATTTTCAGGGATCACGTTTTTAGAAACAAAAATATTCATAATTTCTTCTAAGTCCCCTTTCCAGCGGGGAACTTTGAAACATTGTATCCGACCACTGAAGGCTGTTGGCGGGCACGGCGCGGCAAACAGCCCGCACTCAGGCATGGAGCTCCGGGGAAAGTTGCCTAATTTCTTCTAAGTCCCCTTTCCAGCGGGGAACTTTGAAACATTGTATCCGACCGTGGAAGGCTGTTGGCGGGCACGGCGCGGCTCATAGCCGGCCCTCAGGCACGGAGCTCCGGGTGAATTTTCACAAATTTCTTCTAAGTCCCCTTTCCAGCGGGGAACTTTGAAACATTGTATCCGACCGTGGAAGGCTGTTGGCGGGCACGGCGCGGCTCATAGCCGGCCCTCGGGCACGGAGCTCCGGGTGAATTTTACAAATTTCTTCTAAGTCCCCTTTCCAGCGGGGAACTTTGAAACATTGTATCCGACCGTGGAAGGCTGTTGGCGGGCACGGCGCGGCTCATAGCCGGCCCTCGGGCACGGAGCTCCGGGTGAATTTTTACAAATTTCTTCTAAGTCCCCTTTCCAGCGGGGAACTTTGAAACATTGTATCCGACCGTGGAAGGCTGTTGGCGGGCACGGCGCGGCTCATAGCCGGCCCTCGGGCACGGAGCTCCGGGTGAATTTTCACAAATTTCTTCTAAGTCCCCTTTCCAGCGGGGAACTTTGAAACATTGTATCCGACCGTGGAAGGCTGTTGGCGGGCACGGCGCGGCTCATAGCCGGCCCTCAGGCACGGAGCTCCGGGTGAATTTTCACAAATTTCTTCTAAGTCCCCTTTCCAGCGGGGAACTTTGAAACATTGTATCCGACCAAAGGAAGGCTGTTGGCGGGCGCGGCGCGGCTCATAGCCGGCCCTCGGGCACGGAGCTCCGGGTGAATTTTACTCAATTCTTCTAAGTCCCCTTTCCAGCGGGGAACTTTCAAACATTGTATCCGACCACTGAAGGCTGTTGGCGGGCGCGGCGCGGCTCATAGCCGGCCCTCAGGCACGGAGCTCCGGGTGAATTTTCACAAATTTCTTCTAAGTCCCCTTTCCAGCGGGGAACTTTGAAACATTGTATCCGACCGTGGAAGGCTGTTGGCGGGCACGGCGCGGCTCATAGCCGGCCCTCGGGCACGGAGCTCCGGGTGAATTTTCACAAATTTCTTCTAAGTCCCCTTTCCAGCGGGGAACTTTGAAACATTGTATCCGACCGTGGAAGGCTGTTGGCGGGCACGGCGCGGCTCATAGCCGGCCCTCGGGCACGGAGCTCCGGGTGAATTTTTACAAATTTCTTCTAAGTCCCCTTTCCAGCGGGGAACTTTGAAACATTGTATCCGACCGTGGAAGGCTGTTGGCGGGCACGGCGCGGCTCATAGCCGGCCCTCGGGCACGGAGCTCCGGGTGAATTTTCACAAATTTCTTCTAAGTCCCCTTTCCAGCGGGGAACTTTGAAACATTGTATCCGACCGTGGAAGGCTGTTGGCGGGCACGGCGCGGCTCATAGCCGGCCCTCGGGCACGGAGCTCCGGATGAATTTTTACAAATTTCTTCTAAGTCCCCTTTCCAGCGGGGAACTTTGAAACATTGTATCCGACCGTGGAAGGCTGTTGGCGGGCACGGCGCGGCTCATAGCCGGCCCTCGGGCACGGAGCTCCGGGTGAATTTTCACAAATTTCTTCTAAGTCCCCTTTCCAGCGGGGAACTTTGAAACATTGTATCCGACCGTGGAAGGCTGTTGGCGGGCGCGGCGCGGCTCATAGCCGGCCCTCGGGCACGGAGCTCCGGGTGAATTTTTACAAATTTCTTCTAAGTCCCCTTTCCAGCGGGGAACTTTGAAACATTGTATCCGACCGTGGAAGGCTGTTGGCGGGCACGGCGGGGCTCATAGCCGGCCCTCGGGCACGGAGCTCCGGGTGAATTTTTACAAATTTCTTCTAAGTCCCCTTTCCAGCGGGGAACTTTGAAACATTGTATCCGACCGTGGAAGGCTGTTGGCGGGCACGGCGGGGCTCATAGCCGGCCCTCGGGCACGGAGCTCCGGGTGAATTTTACAAATTTCTTCTAAGTCCCCTTTCCAGCGGGGAACTTTGAAACATTGTATCCGACCAAAGGAAGGCTGTTGGCGGGCGCGGCGCGGCTCATAGCCGGCCCTCGGGCACGGAGCTCCGGGTGAATTTTACAAATTTCTTCTAAGTCCCCTTTCCAGCGGGGAACTTTGAAACATTGTATCCGACCGTGGAAGGCTGTTGGCGGACGCGGCGCGGCTCACAGCCCGCCCTCAGGCACGGAGCTCCGGGGGAATTTCCCCCTCATTTCTTCTAAGTCCCCTTTCCAGCGGGGAACTTTCAAACATTGTATCCGACCGTGGAAGGCTGTTGGCGGGCACGGCGCGGCTCATAGCCGGCCCTCAGGCACGGAGCTCCGGGTGAATTTGACAAATTCCTTCTAAGTCCCCTTTCCAGCGGGGAACTTTGAAACATTGTATCCGACCGTGGAAGGCTGTTGGCGGGCACGGCGCGGCTCATAGCCGGCCCTCAGGCACGGAGCTCCGGGTGAATTTGACAAATTCCTTCTAAGTCCCCTTTCCAGCGGGGAACTTTGAAACATTGTATCCGACCGTGGAAGGCTGTTGGCGGGCACGGCGCGGCTCATAGCCGGCCCTCAGGCACGGAGCTCCGGGTGAATTTTTACAAATTTCTTCTAAGTCCCCTTTCCAGCGGGGAACTTTGAAACATTGTATCCGACCACTGAAGGCTGTTGGCGGACGCGGCGCGGCTCACAGCCCGCCCTCAGGCACGGAGCTCCGGGGAAATTTGGCTCATTTCTTCTAAGTCCCCTTTCCAGCGGGGACCTTTCAAACATTGTATCCGACCACTGAAGGCTGTTGGCGGGCGCGGCGCGGCTCACAGCCCGCCCTCAGGCACGGAGCTCCGGGGAAATTTGCCTCATTTCTTCTAAGTCCCCTTTCCAGCGGGGAACTTTCAAACATTGTATCCGACCACTGAAGGCTGTTGGCGGGCGCGGCGCGGCTCACAGCCCGCCCTCAGGCACGGAGCTCCGGGGAAATTTGCCTCATTTCTTCTAAGTCCCCTTTCCAGCGGGGAACTTTCATACATTGTATCCGACCACTGAAGGCTGTTGGCGGACGCGGCGCGGCTCACAGCCCGCCCTCAGGCACGGAGCTCCGGGGGAATTTGCCCCCTCATTTCTTCTAAGTCCCCTTTAGGCGACCAGGGGTTGACAATTTAGGTGACCAGGGGTTGACAATTTAGGCGACCAGGGGTGACTTTTAGGCGACCAGGGGTGAGGTTTAGGCGACCAGGGGTGAGGTTTAGGCGACCAGGGGTAGCGTTTAGGCGACCAGGGGCGTTGCAGTTCCGCCGAATTGCATTAGGGGCGCTGCAGTAGGCAAACGTTTTTACCCCTAGTCAGAGGGTCATTTGCCTACTTCCCAGGTTTACCCGGGTTTTCCAAAACACCTGGGGCACATTTTTAGGAACCACGTTTTTAGAAACAAAAATTCTTCTATGTCCACCTCCGTGAAAGAAATTGCCCAATGGTTCCCGCGGAAGAGAGCTGCCAGGCGGACGCATACTGCAATAACGGCCGCCCTGGCGCTCTGGTGGATGTTATCCTCGAAATTTCTTCTATGTGCCCATTCCAGCGGGCAACTTGCGAACAATGGTGTCCGACCATGGAAGGCTGTTGGCGGACGCGGCGCGGCTCACAGCCCGCCCTCAGGCACGGAGCTCCGGGGGAATTTTCCCCTCATTTCTTCTAAGTCCCCATTCCAGCGGGGAGCTTGCAAACGTGGTATCCGACCACTGAAGGCTGTTGGCGGGCACGGCCCCACCAGCGCAACACGGCACTTCCTATGACTCGGGTCCGACGCAGGAGGAGCGGTCCTCCCGGCCCCGCCACACGGCACTTCCTATGACTCGGGTCCGACGCAGGAGGAGCGGTCCTCCCGGCCCCGCCACACGGCACTTCCTATGACTCGGGTCCGACGCAGGAGGAGCGGTCCTCCCGGCCCCGCCACACGGCACTTCCTATGACTCGGGTCCGACGCAGGAGGAGCGGTCCTCCCGGCCCCGCCACACGGCACTTCCCATGACTCGGGTCCGACGCAGGAGGAGCGGTCCTCCCGGCCCCACCACCGCCACACGGCACTTCCCATGACCCGGGTCCGACGCAGGAGGAGCGGTCCTCCCGGCCCCACCGCAACACACACAACCACTGACCGATTGGCAATCATGACCCGCCATCGGAGGGCCCCTGCCGGCCCCGGCCTCGCGCCGGGGTGTTCGGGTGGACGGTTCCTTCGGCCTGCGGGTCGACCTCTGAGCGTTGGCCGGCACCGCAGCACACACAACCACTGACCGATTGGCAATCATGACCCGCCATCGGAGGGCCCCTGCCGGCCCCGGCCTCGCGCCGGGGTGTTCGGGTGGACGGTTCCTTCGGCCTGCGGGTCGACCTCTGAGCGTTGGCCGGCACCGCAGCACACACATAACCACTGACCGATTGGCAATCATGACCCGCCATCGGAGGGCCCCTGCCGGCCCCGGCCTCGCGCCGGGGTGTTCGGGTGGACGGTTCCTTCGGCCTGCGGGTCGACCTCTGAGCGTTGGCCGGCACCGCATCACCGCAGCACACATAACCACTGACCGATTGGCAATCATGACCCGCCATCGGAGGGCCCCTGCCGGCCCCGGCCTCGCGCCGGGGTGTTCGGGTGGACGGTTCCTTCGGCCTGCGGGTCGACCTCTGCGCGTTGGCCGGCACTTCCCTACCGTTACCCCCCCACCCCTGGGGTTGTGACAAAACGGCACTTCCTATGACTCGGGTCCGACGCTGGAGGAGCGGTCCTCCCGGCCCATCTCGCACCCACACCCTGACATATACTGCACCACACCAACCACTGACCGATTGGCAAGCATGACCCGCCATCGGAGGGCCCCTGCCGGCCCCGGCCTCGCGCCGGGGTGTTCGGGTGGACGGTTCCTTCGGCCTGCGGATCGACCTCTAGCGCACCAACCAGCGCGAAACCGCTTTCGTCGCGAGACCGAGACGACCCTGTCGCGTGCCCGTTGGCCACACGGGCCCAGAGATGTCCTACACGGGAGTTCCGCCGCGCTCGCGGGTACCCCGCGCCGCCCCGCCACGAGAGGGGCGCGGGAGCCCAGGCCCGCATCAGCCGAGCGGTCCTTTCCGAAAAAGCATGTTTCTCAAACCCTACCGGCGTCTGTCAGAAGACGCCGCCTCCGAGTGCGTGTTGCGGTCGCGGGCGTGCGGGCGGCTCCGGCTCCCTCCCGCGACTGACCGCCACGCGGTAACGCGGCCTCTACGGACCGAGTACATACCGAGGCCCAGCCGACTTCCTCACCGCGCACGGGGGCTGAATCGTAACGGAAATTTCGGTAGCCCACGTCCGAAATAAATATGAAAGAAACGAGGGAGGCTGGGGTGCCGCCGGGGGTAACCCCGCGGGAGGCCGTCTCCCGCGGGCGCCGCCCGGTCCCCGCGCC
>NW_028283903.1:22500-29267 GCF_059441095.1 Idiotropiscis lumnitzeri
GGAGAGGAGCACCTTCCCCGGGCACGGGCCGGGAGCGAGCGCCCCCCAGCTCCATCGCTCCGGGGGTAATAGGCCGGCGTCTGCCACACTTAGGCCGGAGAGGAGCACCTTCCCCGGGCACGGGCGGGGAGCGAGCGCCCCCCAGCTCCATCGCTCCGGGGGTAATAGGCCGGCGTCTGCCACACTTAGCCCGGAGAGGAGCACCTTCCCCGGGCACGGGCGGGGAGCGAGCGCCCCCAGCTCCATCGCTCCGGGGGTAATAGGCCGGCGTCTGTCACACTTAGCCCGAATAGGAGCACCTTCCCCGGGCACGGGAGGTGCCAAGCGGCCCCTAAGTCTACCCTCATGGAAGCTCCGGAGGAGGAGGGCGGGCGTGTGTCACACTTAGCCCGGAGAGGAGCACCTTCCCCGGGCACAGGCGGTGCCAAGCGGCCCCTAAGTTTGCCCTTATGGAAGCTCCGGAGGAGGAGTGCGGGCGTGTGTCACACTTAGCCCGGAGAGGAGCACCTTCCCCGGGCACAGGCGGTGCCAAGCGGCCCCTAAGTTTGCCCAAATGGAAGCTCCGGAGGAGGAGTGCGGGCGTGTGTCACACTTGGCCCGAATAGGAGCACCTTCCCCGGGCACAGGCGGTGCCAAGCGGCCCCTAAGTTTACCCTCATGGAAACTCCGGAGGAGGAGGGCGGGCGTGTGTCACACTTGGCCCGAATATGAGGACCTTCCCCGGGCACAGGCCGTGCCAAGCGGCCCCTAAGTCTACCCTTATGGAAGCTCCGGAGGAGGAGTGCATGCTGCCTGACAGTGAAGCCGAATAGGAGCACCTTCCCCGGGCACAGACGGTGCCAAGCGGCCCCTAAGTTTGCCCTTATGGAAGCTCCGGAGGAGGAGTGCATGCTGTGTGACAGTGAAGCCGAATAGGAGCACCTTCCCCGGGCACAGACGGTGCCAAGCGGCCCCTAAGTCTACCCTTATGGAAGCTCCGGAGGAGGAGTGCGGGCGTGTGTCACACTTGGCCCGAATATGAGCACCTTCCCCGGGCACAGGCGGTGCCAAGCGGCCCCTAAGTTTGCCCAAATGGAAGCTCCGGAGGAGGAGTGCGGGCGTGTGTCACACTTGGCCCGAATATGAGCACCTTCCCCGGGCACAGGCGGTGCCAAGCGGCCCCTAAGTTTGCCCAAATGGAAGCTCCGGAGGAGGAGTGCGGGCGTGTGTCACACTTGGCCCGAATATGAGCACCTTCCCCGGGCACAGACGGTGCCAAGCGGCCCCTAAGTTTGCCCAAATGGAAGCTCCGGAGGAGGAGTGCATGCTGCCTGACAGTGAAGCCGACTATGAGCACCTTCCCCGGGCACAGGCGGTGCCAAGCGGCCCCTAAGTCTACCCTCATGGAAGCTCCGGAGGAGGAGTGCGGGCGTGTGTCACACTTGGCCCGAATATGAGCACCTTCCCCGGGCACAGACGGTGCCAAGCGGCCCCTAAGTTTGCCCAAATGGAAGCTCCGGAGGAGGAGTGCACGCTGTGTGACAGTGAAGCCGAATATGAGCACCTTCCCCGGGCACAGGCGGTGCCAAGCGGCCCCTAAGTTTGCCCTTATGGAAGCTCCGGAGGAGGAGTGCATGCTGTGTGACAGTGAAGCCGAATATGAGCACCTTCCCCGGGCACAGGCGGTGCCAAGCGGCCCCTAAGTTTGCCCAAATGGAAGCTCCGGAGGAGGAGTGCGGGCGTGTGTCACACTTGGCCCGAATAGGAGCACCTTCCCCGGGCACGGGCGGTGCCAAGCGGCCCCTAAGTTTGCCCAAATGGAAGCTCCGGAGGAGGAGTGCATGCTGCCTGACAGTGAAGCCGAATATGAGCACCTTCCCCGGGCACAGGCGGTGCCAAGCGGCCCCTAAGTCTACCCTAATGGAAGCTCCGGAGGAGGAGGGCGGGCGTGTGTCACACTTGGCCCGAATAGGAGCACCTTCCCCGGGCACAGGCGGTGCAAAGCGGCCCCTAAGTCGGTAAAGGTTGAAATAAGTAAATAAATACAAAAAGGACGAGGGGGGAAAAAAAAAGGCAAAAACGTATAAAATTCCCCCATTCATTTCAATGGGCTCGGCCGAATTGGGCTTGCGGGACCGCCGAGGGCACGCCGGAGGGCGGTTGAGTCGGTAAAAGTTGAAATAAATGAATAAATACAAAAAGGACGAGGGGGGGGAAAAAAAAGGCAAAAACGTATAAAATTCCCCCATTCATTTCAATGGGCTCGGCCGAATTGGGCTTGCGGGACCGCCGAGGGCACGCCGGAGGGCGGTTGAGTCGGTAAAAGTTGAAATAAATGAATAAATACAAAAAGAACGAGGGGGGGGGGAAAAAAAGGCAAAAACGTATAAAATTCCCCCATTCATTTCAATGGGCTCGGCCGAATTGGGCTTGCGGGACCGCCGAGGGCACGCCGGAGGGCGGTTGAGTCGGTAAAAGTTGAAATAAATGAATAAATACAAAAAGAACGAGGGGGGGAAAAAAGGCAAAAACGTATAAAATCCCCCCATTCATTTCAATGGGCTCGGCCGAATTGGGCTTGCGGGACCGCCGAGGGCACGCCGGAGGGCGGTTGAGTCGGTAAAAGTTGAAATAAATGAATAAATACAAAAAGAACGAGGGGGGGAAAAAAAAGGCAAAAACGTATAAAATTCCCCCATTCATTTCAATGGGTTCGGCCGAATTGGGCTTGCGGGACCGCCGGGGGCACGCCGGAGGGCGGTTGAGTCGGTAAAAGTTGAAATAAATGAATAAATACAAAAAGAACGAGGGGGGGAAAAAAGGCAAAAACGTATAAAATCCCCCCATTCATTTCAATGGGCTCGGCCGAATTGGGCTTGCGGGACCGCCGAGGGCACGCCGGAGGGCGGTTGAGTCGGTAAAAGTTGAAATAAATGAATAAATACAAAAAGAACGAGGGGGGGGGGAAAAAAGGCAAAAACGTATAAAATTCCCCCATTCATTTCAATGGGCTCGGCCGAATTGGGCTTGCGGGACCGCCGAGGGCACGCCGGAGGGCGGTTGAGTCGGTAAAAGTTGAAATAAATGAATAAATACAAAAAGAACGAGGGGGGGAAAAAAGGCAAAAACGTATAAAATCCCCCCATTCATTTCAATGGGCTCGGCCGAATTGGGCTTGCGGGACCGCCGAGGGCACGCCGGAGGGCGGTTGAGTCGGTAAAAGTTGAAATAAATGAATAAATACAAAAAGAACGAGGGGGGGAAAAAAAAGGCAAAAACGTATAAAATTCCCCCATTCATTTCAATGGGTTCGGCCGAATTGGGCTTGCGGGACCGCCGGGGGCACGCCGGAGGGCGGTTGAGTCGGTAAAAGTTGAAATAAATGAATAAATACAAAAAGAACGAGGGGGGGAAAAAAAAGGCAAAAACGTATAAAATTCCCCCATTCATTTCAATGGGTTCGGCCGAATTGGGCTTGCGGGACCGCCGGGGGCACGCCGGAGGGCGGTTGAGTCGGTAAAAGTTGAAATAAATGAATAAATACAAAAAGAACGAGGGGGGGAAAAAAGGCAAAAACGTATAAAATCCCCCCATTCATTTCAATGGGCTCGGCCGAATTGGGCTTGCGGGACCGCCGAGGGCACGCCGGAGGGCGGTTGAGTCGGTAAAAGTTGAAATAAATGAATAAATACAAAAAGAACGAGGGGGGAAAAAAAGGCAAAAACGTATAAAATTCCCCCATTCATTTCAATGGGCTCGGCCGAATTGGGCTTGCGGGACCGCCGAGGGCACGCCGGAGGGCGGTTGAGTCGGTAAAAGTTGAAATAAATGAATAAATACAAAAAGAACGAGGGGGGGAAAAAAAAGGCAAAAACGTATAAAATTCCCCCATTCATTTCAATGGGCTCGGCCGAATTGGGCTTGCGGGACCGCCGAGGGCACGCCGGAGGGCGGTTGAGTCGGTAAAAGTTGAAATAAATGAATAAATACAAAAAGAACGAGGGGGGGGGAAAAAAGGCAAAAACGTATAAAATTCCCCCATTCATTTCAATGGGCTCGGCCGAATTGGGCTTGCGGGACCGCCGAGGGCACGCCGGAGGGCGGTTGAGTCGGTAAAAGTTGAAATAAATGAATAAATACAAAAAGAACGAGGGGGGGAAAAAAAAGGCAAAAACGTATAAAATTCCCCCATTCATTTCAATGGGCTCGGCTAAAATGGGCCTGCAGTACTGCCGAGAGGCCGCCGGAGGACGCCCTAGTAGGCAAACGTTGATCCCCACACACGAGGGGTCAGTTAGGCGACCAGGGGTAGCGTTTAGGCGACCAGGGGTAGCGTTTAGGTGACCAGGGGAAGCGTTTAGGCGACCAGGGGTAGCGTTTAGGTGACCAGGGGTAGCGTTTAGGCGACCAGGGGTAGCGTTTAGGCGACCAGGGGTAGCGTTTAGGCGACCAGGGGTAGCTTTTAGGCGACCAGGGGTAGCTTTTAGGCGACCAGGGGTAGCGTTTAGGCGACCAGGGGCGTTGCAGTTCCGCCGAATTGCATTAGGGGCGCTGCAGTAGGCAAACGTTCTTCCCCCCTAGTCAGAGGGTCATTTGCCTACTTCCCAGGTTTACCCGGGTTTTCCAAAACACCTGGGGCACATTTTCAGGGATCACGTTTTTAGAAACAAAAATATTCATAATTTCTTCTAAGTCCCCTTTCCAGCGGGGAACTTTGAAACATTGTATCCGACCACTGAAGGCTGTTGGCGGGCACGGCGCGGCAAACAGCCCGCACTCAGGCATGGAGCTCCGGGGAAAGTTGCCTAATTTCTTCTAAGTCCCCTTTCCAGCGGGGAACTTTGAAACATTGTATCCGACCGTGGAAGGCTGTTGGCGGGCACGGCGCGGCTCATAGCCGGCCCTCAGGCACGGAGCTCCGGGTGAATTTTCACAAATTTCTTCTAAGTCCCCTTTCCAGCGGGGAACTTTGAAACATTGTATCCGACCGTGGAAGGCTGTTGGCGGGCACGGCGCGGCTCATAGCCGGCCCTCGGGCACGGAGCTCCGGATGAATTTTTACAAATTTCTTCTAAGTCCCCTTTCCAGCGGGGAACTTTGAAACATTGTATCCGACCGTGGAAGGCTGTTGGCGGGCACGGCGCGGCTCATAGCCGGCCCTCGGGCACGGAGCTCCGGGTGAATTTTCACAAATTTCTTCTAAGTCCCCTTTCCAGCGGGGAACTTTGAAACATTGTATCCGACCGTGGAAGGCTGTTGGCGGGCGCGGCGCGGCTCATAGCCGGCCCTCGGGCACGGAGCTCCGGTGTGAATTTTTACAAATTTCTTCTAAGTCCCCTTTCCAGCGGGGAACTTTGAAACATTGTATCCGACCGTGGAAGGCTGTTGGCGGGCACGGCGGGGCTCATAGCCGGCCCTCGGGCACGGAGCTCCGGGTGAATTTTTACAAATTTCTTCTAAGTCCCCTTTCCAGCGGGGAACTTTGAAACATTGTATCCGACCGTGGAAGGCTGTTGGCGGGCACGGCGGGGCTCATAGCCGGCCCTCGGGCACGGAGCTCCGGGTGAATTTTACAAATTTCTTCTAAGTCCCCTTTCCAGCGGGGAACTTTGAAACATTGTATCCGACCAAAGGAAGGCTGTTGGCGGGCGCGGCGCGGCTCATAGCCGGCCCTCGGGCACGGAGCTCCGGGTGAATTTTACAAATTTCTTCTAAGTCCCCTTTCCAGCGGGGAACTTTGAAACATTGTATCCGACCGTGGAAGGCTGTTGGCGGACGCGGCGCGGCTCACAGCCCGCCCTCAGGCACGGAGCTCCGGGGGAATTTCCCCCTCATTTCTTCTAAGTCCCCTTTCCAGCGGGGAACTTTCAAACATTGTATCCGACCGTGGAAGGCTGTTGGCGGGCACGGCGCGGCTCATAGCCGGCCCTCAGGCACGGAGCTCCGGGTGAATTTGACAAATTCCTTCTAAGTCCCCTTTCCAGCGGGGAACTTTGAAACATTGTATCCGACCGTGGAAGGCTGTTGGCGGGCACGGCGCGGCTCATAGCCGGCCCTCAGGCACGGAGCTCCGGGTGAATTTGACAAATTCCTTCTAAGTCCCCTTTCCAGCGGGGAACTTTGAAACATTGTATCCGACCGTGGAAGGCTGTTGGCGGGCACGGCGCGGCTCATAGCCGGCCCTCAGGCACGGAGCTCCGGGTGAATTTTTACAAATTTCTTCTAAGTCCCCTTTCCAGCGGGGAACTTTGAAACATTGTATCCGACCACTGAAGGCTGTTGGCGGACGCGGCGCGGCTCACAGCCCGCCCTCAGGCACGGAGCTCCGGGGAAATTTGGCTCATTTCTTCTAAGTCCCCTTTCCAGCGGGGACCTTTCAAACATTGTATCCGACCACTGAAGGCTGTTGGCGGGCGCGGCGCGGCTCACAGCCCGCCCTCAGGCACGGAGCTCCGGGGAAATTTGCCTCATTTCTTCTAAGTCCCCTTTCCAGCGGGGAACTTTCAAACATTGTATCCGACCACTGAAGGCTGTTGGCGGGCGCGGCGCGGCTCACAGCCCGCCCTCAGGCACGGAGCTCCGGGGAAATTTGCCTCATTTCTTCTAAGTCCCCTTTCCAGCGGGGAACTTTCATACATTGTATCCGACCACTGAAGGCTGTTGGCGGACGCGGCGCGGCTCACAGCCCGCCCTCAGGCACGGAGCTCCGGGGGAATTTGCCCCCTCATTTCTTCTAAGTCCCCTTTAGGCGACCAGGGGTTGACAATTTAGGTGACCAGGGGTTGACA
>NW_028283904.1:0-12500 GCF_059441095.1 Idiotropiscis lumnitzeri
GAGTCTCGTTCGTTATCGGAATTAACCAGACAAATCGCTCCACCAACTAAGAACGGCCATGCACCACCACCCACGGAATCGAGAAAGAGCTGTCAATCTGTCAATCCTGTCCGTGTCCGGGCCGGGTGAGGTTTCCCGTGTTGAGTCAAATTAAGCCGCAGGCTCCACTCCTGGTGGTGCCCTTCCGTCAATTCCTTTAAGTTTCAGCTTTGCAACCATACTCCCCCCGGAACCCAAAGACTTGGTGGTTTCCCGGGCGCTGCCCGGCGGGTCATGGGAATAACGCCGCCGGATCGCGAGTCGGCATCGTTTATGGTCGGAACTACGACGGTATCTGATCGTCTTCGAACCTCCGACTTTCGTTCTTGATTAATGAAAACATTCTTGGCAAATGCTTTCGCCCTGGCCCGTCTTGCGCCGGTCCAAGAATTTCACCTCTAGCGGCGCAATACGAATGCCCCCGGCCGTCCCTCTCAATCATGGCCCCAGTTCAGGAGGGAAAACCCACAAAATAGAACCGGGGTCCTATTCCATCATTCCTAGCTGCGGTATGCAAGGCGGCGCGGGCCTGCTTTGAACACTCTAATTTTTTCAAAGTAAACGCTTCGGGCCCCAGGTTAGCGGGACACCCAGCCAAGGGCATCCCGGGGGCGGCCGAGAGGCAGGGGCTGGGACAGACGGTGGCACGCCTCGCGGCGGACCGTCAGCTCGCGTCCCGAGGTCCAACTACGAGCTTTTTAACTGCAGCAACTTTAAGATACGCTATTGGAGCTGGAATTACCGCGGCTGCTGGCACCAGACTTGCCCTCCAATTGTTCCTCGCCAAAGGGTTTGGGTGTTCGCTCATTCCAATTACAGGGCCTCGAAAGAGTCCTGTATTGTTATTTTTCGTCACTACCTCCCCGTGTCGGAGTGGGTAATTTGCGCGCCTGCTGCCTTCCTTGGATGTGGTAGCCGTTTCTCAGGCTCCCTCTCCGGAATCGAACCCTGATTCCCCGTTACCCGTTGTCACCATGGTAGGCGCAGAAAGTACCATCGAAAGTTGATAGGGCAGACATTCGAATGAGACGTCGCCGCCGCGGGGGGGCCGGCGATCGGCTCGGGCGTTATCTAGAGTCACCAAAGGGGGGGCCGGGCCGGCGGCACCGCGGAGACCGACAGCCCGCCGGCTGTGAAAGCCGGCGGCCCGCTGCACCGCGGCAAACCGAACCCGCGTGGGTTTTGGGTCTGATAAATGCGCGCGTCCCCCGCGGAGACGGGTCGGCGCTCGTTTGCATGTATTAGCTCTAGAATTGCCACAGTTATCCAAGTAACGGTGGAGCGATCAAAGGAACCATAACTGATTTAATGAGCCATTCGCAGTTTCACTGTATCGGAACCGTGTGTACTTAGACTTGCATGGCTTAATCTTTGAGACAAGCATATGCTACTGGCAGGATCAACCAGGTAGCCCTCGCGTCCGGCGGTCTGTGTTTCTTGCATTGGAACCGGAGCTGAGCGGGGAGCCGGGCGCGGGGACCGGGCGGCGCCCGCGGGAGACGGCCTCCCGCGGGGTTACCCCCGGCGGCACCCCAGCCTCCCTCGTTTCTTTCATATTTATTTCGGACGTGGGCTACCGAAATTTCCGTTACGATTCAGCCCCCCGTGCGCGGTGAGGAAGTCGGCTGGGCCTCGGTATGTACTCGGTCCGTAGAGGCCGCGTTACCGCGTGGCGGTCAGTCGCGGGAGGGAGCCGGAGCCGCCCGCACGCCCGCGACCGCAACACGCACTCGGAGGCGGCGTCTTCTGACAGACGCCGGTAGGGTTTGAGAAACATGCTTTTTCGGAAAGGACCGCTCGGCTGATGCGGGCCTGGGCTCCCGCGCCCCTCTCGTGGCGGGGCGGCGCGGGGTACCCCGCGAGCGCGGCGGAACTCCCGTGTAGGACATCTCTGGGCCCGTGTGGCCAACGGGCACGCGACAGGGTCGTCTCGGTCTCGCGACGAAAGCGGTTTCGCGCTGGTTGGTGCGCTAGAGGTCGATCCGCAGGCCGAAGGAACCGTCCACCCGAACACCCCGGCGCGAGGCCGGGGCCGGCAGGGGCCCTCCGATGGCGGGTCATGCTTGCCAATCGGTCAGTGGTTGGTGTGGTGCAGTATATGTCAGGGTGTGGGTGCGAGATGGGCCGGGAGGACCGCTCCTCCAGCGTCGGACCCGAGTCATAGGAAGTGCCGTTTTGTCACAACCCCAGGGGTGGGGGGGTAACGGTAGGGAAGTGCCGGCCAACGCGCAGAGGTCGACCCGCAGGCCGAAGGAACCGTCCACCCGAACACCCCGGCGCGAGGCCGGGGCCGGCAGGGGCCCTCCGATGGCGGGTCATGATTGCCAATCGGTCAGTGGTTATGTGTGCTGCGGTGATGCGGTGCCGGCCAACGCTCAGAGGTCGACCCGCAGGCCGAAGGAACCGTCCACCCGAACACCCCGGCGCGAGGCCGGGGCCGGCAGGGGCCCTCCGATGGCGGGTCATGATTGCCAATCGGTCAGTGGTTATGTGTGTGCTGCGGTGCCGGCCAACGCTCAGAGGTCGACCCGCAGGCCGAAGGAACCGTCCACCCGAACACCCCGGCGCGAGGCCGGGGCCGGCAGGGGCCCTCCGATGGCGGGTCATGATTGCCAATCGGTCAGTGGTTGTGTGTGCTGCGGTGCCGGCCAACGCTCAGAGGTCGACCCGCAGGCCGAAGGAACCGTCCACCCCGAACACCCCCGGCGCGAGGCCGGGGCCGGCAGGGGCCCTCCGATGGCGGGTCATGATTGCCAATCGGTCAGTGGTTGTGTGTGTTGCGGTGGGGCCGGGAGGACCGCTCCTCCTGCGTCGGACCCGGGTCATGGGAAGTGCCGTGTGGCGGTGGTGGGGCCGGGAGGACCGCTCCTCCTGCGTCGGACCCGAGTCATGGGAAGTGCCGTGTGGCGGGGCCGGGAGGACCGCTCCTCCTGCGTCGGACCCGAGTCATAGGAAGTGCCGTGTGGCGGGGCCGGGAGGACCGCTCCTCCTGCGTCGGACCCGAGTCATAGGAAGTGCCGTGTGGCGGGGCCGGGAGGACCGCTCCTCCTGCGTCGGACCCGAGTCATAGGAAGTGCCGTGTGGCGGGGCCGGGAGGACCGCTCCTCCTGCGTCGGACCCGAGTCATAGGAAGTGCCGTGTTGCGCTGGTGGGGCCGTGCCCGCCAACAGCCTTCAGTGGTCGGATACCACGTTTGCAAGCTCCCCGCTGGAATGGGGACTTAGAAGAAATGAGGGGAAAATTCCCCCGGAGCTCCGTGCCTGAGGGCGGGCTGTGAGCCGCGCCGCGTCCGCCAACAGCCTTCCATGGTCGGACACCATTGTTCGCAAGTTGCCCGCTGGAATGGGCACATAGAAGAAATTTCGAGGATAACATCCACCAGAGCGCCAGGGCGGCCGTTATTGCAGTATGCGTCCGCCTGGCAGCTCTCTTCCGCGGGAACCATTGGGCAATTTCTTTCACGGAGGTGGACATAGAAGAATTTTTGTTTCTAAAAACGTGGTTCCTAAAAATGTGCCCAGGTGTTTTGGAAAACCCGGGTAAACCTGGGAAGTAGGCAAATGACCCTCTGACTAGGGGTAAAAACGTTTGCCTACTGCAGCGCCCCTAATGCAATTCGGCGGAACTGCAACGCCCCTGGTCGCCTAAACGCTACCCCTGGTCGCCTAAACCTCACCCCTGGTCGCCTAAACCTCACCCCTGGTCGCCTAAAAGTCACCCCTGGTCGCCTAAATTGTCAACCCCTGGTCACCTAAATTGTCAACCCTGGTCGCCTAAAGGGGACTTAGAAGAAATGAGGGGGCAAATTCCCCCGGAGCTCCGTGCCTGAGGGCGGGCTGTGAGCCGCGCCGCGTCCGCCAACAGCCTTCAGTGGTCGGATACAATGTATGAAAGTTCCCCGCTGGAAAGGGGACTTAGAAGAAATGAGGCAAATTTCCCCGGAGCTCCGTGCCTGAGGGCGGGCTGTGAGCCGCGCCGCGCCCGCCAACAGCCTTCAGTGGTCGGATACAATGTTTGAAAGTTCCCCGCTGGAAAGGGGACTTAGAAGAAATGAGGCAAATTTCCCCGGAGCTCCGTGCCTGAGGGCGGGCTGTGAGCCGCGCCGCGCCCGCCAACAGCCTTCAGTGGTCGGATACAATGTTTGAAAGGTCCCCGCTGGAAAGGGGACTTAGAAGAAATGAGCCAAATTTCCCGGAGCTCCGTGCCTGAGGGCGGGCTGTGAGCCGCGCCGCGTCCGCCAACAGCCTTCAGTGGTCGGATACAATGTTTCAAAGTTCCCCGCTGGAAAGGGGACTTAGAAGAAATTTGTAAAAATTCACCCGGAGCTCCGTGCCTGAGGGCCGGCTATGAGCCGCGCCGTGCCCGCCAACAGCCTTCCACGGTCGGATACAATGTTTCAAAGTTCCCCGCTGGAAAGGGGACTTAGAAGGAATTTGTCAAATTCACCCGGAGCTCCGTGCCTGAGGGCCGGCTATGAGCCGCGCCGTGCCCGCCAACAGCCTTCCACGGTCGGATACAATGTTTCAAAGTTCCCCGCTGGAAAGGGGACTTAGAAGGAATTTGTCAAATTCACCCGGAGCTCCGTGCCTGAGGGCCGGCTATGAGCCGCGCCGTGCCCGCCAACAGCCTTCCACGGTCGGATACAATGTTTGAAAGTTCCCCGCTGGAAAGGGGACTTAGAAGAAATGAGGGGGAAATTCCCCGGAGCTCCGTGCCTGAGGGCGGGCTGTGAGCCGCGCCGCGTCCGCCAACAGCCTTCCACGGTCGGATACAATGTTTCAAAGTTCCCCGCTGGAAAGGGGACTTAGAAGAAATTTGTAAAATTCACCCGGAGCTCCGTGCCCGAGGGCCGGCTATGAGCCGCGCCGCGCCCGCCAACAGCCTTCCTTTGGTCGGATACAATGTTTCAAAGTTCCCCGCTGGAAAGGGGACTTAGAAGAAATTTGTAAAATTCACCCGGAGCTCCGTGCCCGAGGGCCGGCTATGAGCCCCGCCGTGCCCGCCAACAGCCTTCCACGGTCGGATACAATGTTTCAAAGTTCCCCGCTGGAAAGGGGACTTAGAAGAAATTTGTAAAAATTCACCCGGAGCTCCGTGCCCGAGGGCCGGCTATGAGCCCCGCCGTGCCCGCCAACAGCCTTCCACGGTCGGATACAATGTTTCAAAGTTCCCCGCTGGAAAGGGGACTTAGAAGAAATTTGTAAAAATTCACCCGGAGCTCCGTGCCCGAGGGCCGGCTATGAGCCGCGCCGCGCCCGCCAACAGCCTTCCACGGTCGGATACAATGTTTCAAAGTTCCCCGCTGGAAAGGGGACTTAGAAGAAATTTGTGAAAATTCACCCGGAGCTCCGTGCCCGAGGGCCGGCTATGAGCCGCGCCGTGCCCGCCAACAGCCTTCCACGGTCGGATACAATGTTTCAAAGTTCCCCGCTGGAAAGGGGACTTAGAAGAAATTTGTAAAAATTCACCCGGAGCTCCGTGCCCGAGGGCCGGCTATGAGCCGCGCCGTGCCCGCCAACAGCCTTCCACGGTCGGATACAATGTTTCAAAGTTCCCCGCTGGAAAGGGGACTTAGAAGAAATTTGTAAAATTCATCCGGAGCTCCGTGCCCGAGGGCCGGCTATGAGCCGCGCCGTGCCCGCCAACAGCCTTCCACGGTCGGATACAATGTTTCAAAGTTCCCCGCTGGAAAGGGGACTTAGAAGAAATTTGTGAAATTCACCCGGAGCTCCGTGCCCGAGGGCCGGCTATGAGCCGCGCCGTGCCCGCCAACAGCCTTCCACGGTCGGATACAATGTTTCAAAGTTCCCCGCTGGAAAGGGGACTTAGAAGAAATTTGTAAAAATTCACCCGGAGCTCCGTGCCCGAGGGCCGGCTATGAGCCGCGCCGTGCCCGCCAACAGCCTTCCACGGTCGGATACAATGTTTCAAAGTTCCCCGCTGGAAAGGGGACTTAGAAGAAATTTGTGAAAATTCACCCGGAGCTCCGTGCCCGAGGGCCGGCTATGAGCCGCGCCGTGCCCGCCAACAGCCTTCCACGGTCGGATACAATGTTTCAAAGTTCCCCGCTGGAAAGGGGACTTAGAAGAAATTTGTGAAAATTCACCCGGAGCTCCGTGCCTGAGGGCCGGCTATGAGCCGCGCCGCGCCCGCCAACAGCCTTCAGTGGTCGGATACAATGTTGAAAGTTCCCCGCTGGAAAGGGGACTTAGAAGAATTGAGTAAAATTCACCCGGAGCTCCGTGCCCGAGGGCCGGCTATGAGCCGCGCCGCGCCCGCCAACAGCCTTCCTTTGGTCGGATACAATGTTTCAAAGTTCCCCGCTGGAAAGGGGACTTAGAAGAAATTTGTGAAAATTCACCCGGAGCTCCGTGCCTGAGGGCCGGCTATGAGCCGCGCCGTGCCCGCCAACAGCCTTCCACGGTCGGATACAATGTTTCAAAGTCCCGCTGGAAAGGGGACTTAGAAGAAATTTGTGAAAATTCACCCGGAGCTCCGTGCCCGAGGGCCGGCTATGAGCCGCGCCGTGCCCGCCAACAGCCTTCCACGGTCGGATACAATGTTTCAAAGTTCCCCGCTGGAAAGGGGACTTAGAAGAAATTTGTAAAAATTCACCCGGAGCTCCGTGCCCGAGGGCCGGCTATGAGCCGCGCCGTGCCCGCCAACAGCCTTCCACGGTCGGATACAATGTTCAAAGTTCCCCGCTGGAAAGGGGACTTAGAAGAAATTTGTAAAATTCACCCGGAGCTCCGTGCCCGAGGGCCGGCTATGAGCCGCGCCGTGCCCGCCAACAGCCTTCCACGGTCGGATACAATGTTTCAAAGTTCCCCGCTGGAAAGGGGACTTAGAAGAAATTTGTGAAAATTCACCCGGAGCTCCGTGCCTGAGGGCCGGCTATGAGCCGCGCCGTGCCCGCCAACAGCCTTCCACGGTCGGATACAATGTTTCAAAGTTCCCCGCTGGAAAGGGGACTTAGAAGAAATTAGGCAACTTTCCCCGGAGCTCCATGCCTGAGTGCGGGCTGTTTGCCGCGCCGTGCCCGCCAACAGCCTTCAGTGGTCGGATACAATGTTTCAAAGTTCCCCGCTGGAAAGGGGACTTAGAAGAAATTATGAATATTTTTGTTTCTAAAAACGTGATCCCTGAAAATGTGCCCCAGGTGTTTTGGAAAACCCGGGTAAACCTGGGAAGTAGGCAAATGACCCTCTGACTAGGGGGGAAGAACGTTTGCCTACTGCAGCGCCCCTAATGCAATTCGGCGGAACTGCAACGCCCCTGGTCGCCTAAACGCTACCCCTGGTCGCCTAAAAGCTACCCCTGGTCGCCTAAAAGCTACCCCTGGTCGCCTAAACGCTACCCCTGGTCGCCTAAACGCTACCCCTGGTCGCCTAAACGCTACCCCTGGTCACCTAAACGCTACCCCTGGTCGCCTAAACGCTTCCCCTGGTCACCTAAACGCTACCCCTGGTCGCCTAAACGCTACCCCTGGTCGCCTAACTGACCCCTCGTGTGTGGGGATCAACGTTTGCCTACTAGGGCGTCCTCCGGCGGCCTCTCGGCAGTACTGCAGGCCCATTTTAGCCGAGCCCATTGAAATGAATGGGGAATTTTATACGTTTTTGCCTTTTTTTTCCCCCCCCTCGTTCTTTTTGTATTTATTCATTTATTTCAACTTTTACCGACTCAACCGCCCTCCGGCGTGCCCTCGGCGGTCCCGCAAGCCCAATTCGGCCGAGCCCATTGAAATGAATGGGGGAATTTTATACGTTTTTGCCTTTTTTCCCCCCCCCTCGTTCTTTTTGTATTTATTCATTTATTTCAACTTTTACCGACTCAACCGCCCTCCGGCGTGCCCTCGGCGGTCCCGCAAGCCCAATTCGGCCGAGCCCATTGAAATGAATGGGGGAATTTTATACGTTTTTGCCTTTTTTTTCCCCCCCTCGTTCTTTTTGTATTTATTCATTTATTTCAACTTTTACCGACTCAACCGCCCTCCGGCGTGCCCTCGGCGGTCCGCAAGCCCAATTCGGCCGAGCCCATTGAAATGAATGGGGGAATTTTATACGTTTTTGCCTTTTTTCCCCCCTCGTTCTTTTTGTATTTATTCATTTATTTCAACTTTTACCGACTCAACCGCCCTCCGGCGTGCCCTCGGCGGTCCCGCAAGCCCAATTCGGCCGAGCCCATTGAAATGAATGGGGGGATTTTATACGTTTTTGCCTTTTTTCCCCCCCTCGTTCTTTTTGTATTTATTCATTTATTTCAACTTTTACCGACTCAACCGCCCTCCGGCGTGCCCCCGGCGGTCCCGCAAGCCCAATTCGGCCGAACCCATTGAAATGAATGGGGGAATTTTATACGTTTTTGCCTTTTTTTTCCCCCCCTCGTTCTTTTTGTATTTATTCATTTATTTCAACTTTTACCGACTCAACCGCCCTCCGGCGTGCCCCCGGCGGTCCCGCAAGCCCAATTCGGCCGAACCATTGAAATGAATGGGGAATTTTATACGTTTTTGCCTTTTTTTTCCCCCCCTCGTTCTTTTTGTATTTATTCATTTATTTCAACTTTTACCGACTCAACCGCCCTCCGGCGTGCCCTCGGCGGTCCCGCAAGCCCAATTCGGCCGAGCCCATTGAAATGAATGGGGGATTTTATACGTTTTTGCCTTTTTTCCCCCCCTCGTTCTTTTTGTATTTATTCATTTATTTCAACTTTTACCGACTCAACCGCCCTCCGGCGTGCCCTCGGCGGTCCCGCAAGCCCAATTCGGCCGAGCCCATTGAAATGAATGGGGGAATTTTATACGTTTTTGCCTTTTTTCCCCCCCCCCTCGTTCTTTTTGTATTTATTCATTTATTTCAACTTTTACCGACTCAACCGCCCTCCGGCGTGCCCTCGGCGGTCCCGCAAGCCCAATTCGGCCGAGCCCATTGAAATGAATGGGGGGATTTTATACGTTTTTGCCTTTTTTCCCCCCTCGTTCTTTTTGTATTTATTCATTTATTTCAACTTTTACCGACTCAACCGCCCTCCGGCGTGCCCCCGGCGGTCCCGCAAGCCCAATTCGGCCGAACCCATTGAAATGAATGGGGGAATTTTATACGTTTTTGCCTTTTTTTCCCCCCCTCGTTCTTTTTGTATTTATTCATTTATTTCAACTTTTACCGACTCAACCGCCCTCCGGCGTGCCCTCGGCGGTCCCGCAAGCCCAATTCGGCCGAGCCCATTGAAATGAATGGGGGGATTTTATACGTTTTTGCCTTTTTTCCCCCCTCGTTCTTTTTGTATTTATTCATTTATTTCAACTTTTACCGACTCAACCGCCCTCCGGCGTGCCCTCGCGGTCCCGCAAGCCCAATTCGGCCGAGCCCATTGAAATGAATGGGGGAATTTTATACGTTTTTGCCTTTTTTCCCCCCCCCCTCGTTCTTTTTGTATTTATTCATTTATTTCAACTTTTACCGACTCAACCGCCCTCCGGCGTGCCCTCGGCGGTCCCGCAAGCCCAATTCGGCCGAGCCCATTGAAATGAATGGGGGGATTTTATACGTTTTTGCCTTTTTTCCCCCCCTCGTTCTTTTTGTATTTATTCATTTATTTCAACTTTTACCGACTCAACCGCCCTCCGGCGTGCCCCCGGCGGTCCCGCAAGCCCAATTCGGCCGAACCCATTGAAATGAATGGGGGAATTTTATACGTTTTTGCCTTTTTTTTCCCCCCCTCGTTCTTTTTGTATTTATTCATTTATTTCAACTTTTACCGACTCAACCGCCCTCCGGCGTGCCCTCGGCGGTCCCGCAAGCCCAATTCGGCCGAGCCCATTGAAATGAATGGGGGGATTTTATACGTTTTTGCCTTTTTTCCCCCCCTCGTTCTTTTTGTATTTATTCATTTATTTCAACTTTTACCGACTCAACCGCCCTCCGGCGTGCCCTCGGCGGTCCCGCAAGCCCAATTCGGCCGAGCCCATTGAAATGAATGGGGGAATTTTATACGTTTTTGCCTTTTTTCCCCCCCCCTCGTTCTTTTTGTATTTATTCATTTATTTCAACTTTTACCGACTCAACCGCCCTCCGGCGTGCCCTCGGCGGTCCCGCAAGCCCAATTCGGCCGAGCCCATTGAAATGAATGGGGGGATTTTATACGTTTTTGCCTTTTTTCCCCCCCTCGTTCTTTTTGTATTTATTCATTTATTTCAACTTTTACCGACTCAACCGCCCTCCGGCGTGCCCCCGGCGGTCCCGCAAGCCCAATTCGGCCGAACCCATTGAAATGAATGGGGGAATTTTATACGTTTTTGCCTTTTTTTTCCCCCCTCGTTCTTTTTGTATTTATTCATTTATTTCAACTTTTACCGACTCAACCGCCCTCCGGCGTGCCCTCGGCGGTCCCGCAAGCCCAATTCGGCCGAGCCCATTGAAATGAATGGGGGGATTTTATACGTTTTTGCCTTTTTTCCCCCCCTCGTTCTTTTTGTATTTATTCATTTATTTCAACTTTTACCGACTCAACCGCCCTCCGGCGTGCCCTCGGCGGTCCCGCAAGCCCAATTCGGCCGAGCCCATTGAAATGAATGGGGGAATTTTATACGTTTTTGCCTTTTTTCCCCCCCCCCTCGTTCTTTTTGTATTTATTCATTTATTTCAACTTTTACCGACTCAACCGCCCTCCGGCGTGCCCTCGGCGGTCCCGCAAGCCCAATTCGGCCGAGCCCATTGAAATGAATGGGGGAATTTTATACGTTTTTGCCTTTTTTTTCCCCCCCCCTCGTCCTTTTTGTATTTATTCATTTATTTCAACTTTTACCGACTCAACCGCCCTCCGGCGTGCCCTCGGCGGTCCCGCAAGCCCAATTCGGCCGAGCCCATTGAAATGAATGGGGGAATTTTATACGTTTTTGCCTTTTTTTTTCCCCCCTCGTCCTTTTTGTATTTATTTACTTATTTCAACCTTTACCGACTTAGGGGCCGCTTTGCACCGCCTGTGCCCGGGGAAGGTGCTCCTATTCGGGCCAAGTGTGACACACGCCCGCCCTCCTCCTCCGGAGCTTCCATTAGGGTAGACTTAGGGGCCGCTTGGCACCGCCTGTGCCCGGGGAAGGTGCTCATATTCGGCTTCACTGTCAGGCAGCATGCACTCCTCCTCCGGAGCTTCCATTTGGGCAAACTTAGGGGCCGCTTGGCACCGCCCGTGCCCGGGGAAGGTGCTCCTATTCGGGCCAAGTGTGACACACGCCCGCACTCCTCCTCCGGAGCTTCCATTTGGGCAAACTTAGGGGCCGCTTGGCACCGCCTGTGCCCGGGGAAGGTGCTCATATTCGGCTTCACTGTCACACAGCATGCACTCCTCCTCCGGAGCTTCCATAAGGGCAAACTTAGGGGCCGCTTGGCACCGCCTGTGCCCGGGGAAGGTGCTCATATTCGGCTTCACTGTCACACAGCGTGCACTCCTCCTCCGGAGCTTCCATTTGGGCAAACTTAGGGGCCGCTTGGCACCGTCTGTGCCCGGGGAAGGTGCTCATATTCGGGCCAAGTGTGACACACGCCCGCACTCCTCCTCCGGAGCTTCCATGAGGGTAGACTTAGGGGCCGCTTGGCACCGCCTGTGCCCGGGGAAGGTGCTCATAGTCGGCTTCACTGTCAGGCAGCATGCACTCCTCCTCCGGAGCTTCCATTTGGGCAAACTTAGGGGCCGCTTGGCACCGTCTGTGCCCGGGGAAGGTGCTCATATTCGGGCCAAGTGTGACACACGCCCGCACTCCTCCTCCGGAGCTTCCATTTGGGCAAACTTAGGGGCCGCTTGGCACCGCCTGTGCCCGGGGAAGGTGCTCATATTCGGGCCAAGTGTGACACACGCCCGCACTCCTCCTCCGGAGCTTCCATTTGGGCAAACTTAGGGGCCGCTTGGCACCGCCTGTGCCCGGGGAAGGTGCTCATATTCGGGCCAAGTGTGACACACGCCCGCACTCCTCCTCCGGAGCTTCCATAAGGGTAGACTTAGGGGCCGCTTGGCACCGTCTGTGCCCGGGGAAGGTGCTCCTATTCGGCTTCACTGTCACACAGCATGCACTCCTCCTCCGGAGCTTCCATAAGGGCAAACTTAGGGGCCGCTTGGCACCGTCTGTGCCCGGGGAAGGTGCTCCTATTCGGCTTCACTGTCAGGCAGCATGCACTCCTCCTCCGGAGCTTCCATAAGGGTAGACTTAGGGGCCGCTTGGCACGGCCTGTGCCCGGGGAAGGTCCTCATATTCGGGCCAAGTGTGACACACGCCCGCCCTCCTCCTCCGGAGTTTCCATGAGGGTAAACTTAGGGGCCGCTTGGCACCGCCTGTGCCCGGGGAAGGTGCTCCTATTCGGGCCAAGTGTGACACACGCCCGCACTCCTCCTCCGGAGCTTCCATTTGGGCAAACTTAGGGGCCGCTTGGCACCGCCTGTGCCCGGGGAAGGTGCTCCTCTCCGGG
>NW_028283904.1:22500-29252 GCF_059441095.1 Idiotropiscis lumnitzeri
CGGGAGTGGGTAATTTGCGCGCCTGCTGCCTTCCTTGGATGTGGTAGCCGTTTCTCAGGCTCCCTCTCCGGAATCGAACCCTGATTCCCCGTTACCCGTTGTCACCATGGTAGGCGCAGAAAGTACCATCGAAAGTTGATAGGGCAGACATTCGAATGAGACGTCGCCGCCGCGGGGGGGCCGGCGATCGGCTCGGGCGTTATCTAGAGTCACCAAAGGGGGGGCCGGGCCGGCGGCACCGCGGAGACCGACAGCCCGCCGGCTGTGAAAGCCGGCGGGCCCGCTGCACCGCGGCAAACCGAACCCGCGTGGGTTTTGGGTCTGATAAATGCGCGCGTCCCCGCGGAGACGGGTCGGCGCTCGTTTGCATGTATTAGCTCTAGAATTGCCACAGTTATCCAAGTAACGGTGGAGCGATCAAAGGAACCATAACTGATTTAATGAGCCATTCGCAGTTTCACTGTATCGGAACCGTGTGTACTTAGACTTGCATGGCTTAATCTTTGAGACAAGCATATGCTACTGGCAGGATCAACCAGGTAGCCCTCGCGTCCGGCGGTCTGTGTTTCTTGCATTGGAACCGGAGCTGAGCGGGGAGCCGGGCGCGGGGACCGGGCGGCGCCCGCGGGAGACGGCCTCCCGCGGGGTTACCCCCGGCGGCACCCCAGCCTCCCTCGTTTCTTTCATATTTATTTCGGACGTGGGCTACCGAAATTTCCGTTACGATTCAGCCCCCGTGCGCGGTGAGGAAGTCGGCTGGGCCTCGGTATGTACTCGGTCCGTAGAGGCCGCGTTACCGCGTGGCGGTCAGTCGCGGGAGGGAGCCGGAGCCGCCCGCACGCCCGCGACCGCAACACGCACTCGGAGGCGGCGTCTTCTGACAGACGCCGGTAGGGTTTGAGAAACATGCTTTTTCGGAAAGGACCGCTCGGCTGATGCGGGCCTGGGCTCCCGCGCCCCTCTCGTGGCGGGGCGGCGCGGGGTACCCGCGAGCGCGGCGGAACTCCCGTGTAGGACATCTCTGGGCCCGTGTGGCCAACGGGCACGCGACAGGGTCGTCTCGGTCTCGCGACGAAAGCGGTTTCGCGCTGGTTGGTGCGCTAGAGGTCGATCCGCAGGCCGAAGGAACCGTCCACCCGAACACCCCGGCGCGAGGCCGGGGCCGGCAGGGGCCCTCCGATGGCGGGTCATGCTTGCCAATCGGTCAGTGGTTGGTGTGGTGCAGTATATGTCAGGGTGTGGGTGCGAGATGGGCCGGGAGGACCGCTCCTCCAGCGTCGGACCCGAGTCATAGGAAGTGCCGTTTTGTCACAACCCCAGGGGTGGGGGGGTAACGGTAGGGAAGTGCCGGCCAACGCGCAGAGGTCGACCCGCAGGCCGAAGGAACCGTCCACCCGAACACCCCGGCGCGAGGCCGGGGCCGGCAGGGGCCCTCCGATGGCGGGTCATGATTGCCAATCGGTCAGTGGTTATGTGTGCTGCGGTGATGCGGTGCCGGCCAACGCTCAGAGGTCGACCCGCAGGCCGAAGGAACCGTCCACCCGAACACCCCGGCGCGAGGCCGGGGCCGGCAGGGGCCCTCCGATGGCGGGTCATGATTGCCAATCGGTCAGTGGTTATGTGTGTGCTGCGGTGCCGGCCAACGCTCAGAGGTCGACCCGCAGGCCGAAGGAACCGTCCACCCGAACACCCCGGCGCGAGGCCGGGGCCGGCAGGGGCCCTCCGATGGCGGGTCATGATTGCCAATCGGTCAGTGGTTGTGTGTGCTGCGGTGCCGGCCAACGCTCAGAGGTCGACCCGCAGGCCGAAGGAACCGTCCACCCGAACACCCCGGCGCGAGGCCGGGGCCGGCAGGGGCCCTCCGATGGCGGGTCATGATTGCCAATCGGTCAGTGGTTGTGTGTGTTGCGGTGGGGCCGGGAGGACCGCTCCTCCTGCGTCGGACCCGGGTCATGGGAAGTGCCGTGTGGCGGTGGTGGGGCCGGGAGGACCGCTCCTCCTGCGTCGGACCCGAGTCATGGGAAGTGCCGTGTGGCGGGGCCGGGAGGACCGCTCCTCCTGCGTCGGACCCGAGTCATAGGAAGTGCCGTGTGGCGGGGCCGGGAGGACCGCTCCTCCTGCGTCGGACCCGAGTCATAGGAAGTGCCGTGTGGCGGGGCCGGGAGGACCGCTCCTCCTGCGTCGGACCCGAGTCATAGGAAGTGCCGTGTGGCGGGGCCGGGAGGACCGCTCCTCCTGCGTCGGACCCGAGTCATAGGAAGTGCCGTGTTGCGCTGGTGGGGCCGTGCCCGCCAACAGCCTTCAGTGGTCGGATACCACGTTTGCAAGCTCCCCGCTGGAATGGGGACTTAGAAGAAATGAGGGGAAAATTCCCCCGGAGCTCCGTGCCTGAGGGCGGGCTGTGAGCCGCGCCGCGTCCGCCAACAGCCTTCCATGGTCGGACACCATTGTTCGCAAGTTGCCCGCTGGAATGGGCACATAGAAGAAATTTCGAGGATAACATCCACCAGAGCGCCAGGGCGGCCGTTATTGCAGTATGCGTCCGCCTGGCAGCTCTCTTCCGCGGGAACCATTGGGCAATTTCTTTCACGGAGGTGGACATAGAAGAATTTTTGTTTCTAAAAACGTGGTTCCTAAAAATGTGCCCCAGGTGTTTTGGAAAACCCGGGTAAACCTGGGAAGTAGGCAAATGACCCTCTGACTAGGGGTAAAAACGTTTGCCTACTGCAGCGCCCCTAATGCAATTCGGCGGAACTGCAACGCCCCTGGTCGCCTAAACGCTACCCCTGGTCGCCTAAACCTCACCCCTGGTCGCCTAAACCTCACCCCTGGTCGCCTAAAAGTCACCCCTGGTCGCCTAAATTGTCAACCCCTGGTCACCTAAATTGTCAACCCCTGGTCGCCTAAAGGGGACTTAGAAGAAATGAGGGGGCAAATTCCCCCGGAGCTCCGTGCCTGAGGGCGGGCTGTGAGCCGCGCCGCGTCCGCCAACAGCCTTCAGTGGTCGGATACAATGTATGAAAGTTCCCCGCTGGAAAGGGGACTTAGAAGAAATGAGGCAAATTTCCCCGGAGCTCCGTGCCTGAGGGCGGGCTGTGAGCCGCGCCGCGCCCGCCAACAGCCTTCAGTGGTCGGATACAATGTAAAGTTCCCCGCTGGAAAGGGGACTTAGAAGAAATGAGGCAAATTTCCCCGGAGCTCCGTGCCTGAGGGCGGGCTGTGAGCCGCGCCGCGCCCGCCAACAGCCTTCAGTGGTCGGATACAATGTTTGAAAGGTCCCCGCTGGAAAGGGGACTTAGAAGAAATGAGCCAAATTTCCCCGGAGCTCCGTGCCTGAGGGCGGGCTGTGAGCCGCGCCGCGTCCGCCAACAGCCTTCAGTGGTCGGATACAATGTTTCAAAGTTCCCCGCTGGAAAGGGGACTTAGAAGAAATTTGTAAAAATTCACCCGGAGCTCCGTGCCTGAGGGCCGGCTATGAGCCGCGCCGTGCCCGCCAACAGCCTTCCACGGTCGGATACAATGTTTCAAAGTTCCCCGCTGGAAAGGGGACTTAGAAGGAATTTGTCAAATTCACCCGGAGCTCCGTGCCTGAGGGCCGGCTATGAGCCGCGCCGTGCCCGCCAACAGCCTTCCACGGTCGGATACAATGTTTCAAAGTTCCCCGCTGGAAAGGGGACTTAGAAGGAATTTGTCAAATTCACCCGGAGCTCCGTGCCTGAGGGCCGGCTATGAGCCGCGCCGTGCCCGCCAACAGCCTTCCACGGTCGGATACAATGTTTGAAAGTTCCCCGCTGGAAAGGGGACTTAGAAGAAATGAGGGGGAAATTCCCCCGGAGCTCCGTGCCTGAGGGCGGGCTGTGAGCCGCGCCGCGTCCGCCAACAGCCTTCCACGGTCGGATACAATGTTTCAAAGTTCCCCGCTGGAAAGGGGACTTAGAAGAAATTTGTAAAATTCACCCGGAGCTCCGTGCCCGAGGGCCGGCTATGAGCCGCGCCGCGCCCGCCAACAGCCTTCCTTTGGTCGGATACAATGTTTCAAAGTTCCCCGCTGGAAAGGGGACTTAGAAGAAATTTGTAAAATTCACCCGGAGCTCCGTGCCCGAGGGCCGGCTATGAGCCCCGCCGTGCCCGCCAACAGCCTTCCACGGTCGGATACAATGTTTCAAAGTTCCCCGCTGGAAAGGGGACTTAGAAGAAATTTGTAAAAATTCACCCGGAGCTCCGTGCCCGAGGGCCGGCTATGAGCCCCGCCGTGCCCGCCAACAGCCTTCCACGGTCGGATACAATGTTTCAAAGTTCCCCGCTGGAAAGGGGACTTAGAAGAAATTTGTAAAAATTCACCCGGAGCTCCGTGCCCGAGGGCCGGCTATGAGCCGCGCCGCGCCCGCCAACAGCCTTCCACGGTCGGATACAATGTTTCAAAGTTCCCCGCTGGAAAGGGGACTTAGAAGAAATTTGTGAAAATTCACCCGGAGCTCCGTGCCCGAGGGCCGGCTATGAGCCGCGCCGTGCCCGCCAACAGCCTTCCACGGTCGGATACAATGTTTCAAAGTTCCCCGCTGGAAAGGGGACTTAGAAGAAATTTGTAAAAATTCATCCGGAGCTCCGTGCCCGAGGGCCGGCTATGAGCCGCGCCGTGCCCGCCAACAGCCTTCCACGGTCGGATACAATGTTTCAAAGTTCCCCGCTGGAAAGGGGACTTAGAAGAAATTTGTGAAAATTCACCCGGAGCTCCGTGCCCGAGGGCCGGCTATGAGCCGCGCCGTGCCCGCCAACAGCCTTCCACGGTCGGATACAATGTTTCAAAGTTCCCCGCTGGAAAGGGGACTTAGAAGAAATTTGTAAAAATTCACCCGGAGCTCCGTGCCCGAGGGCCGGCTATGAGCCGCGCCGTGCCCGCCAACAGCCTTCCACGGTCGGATACAATGTTTCAAAGTTCCCCGCTGGAAAGGGGACTTAGAAGAAATTTGTGAAAATTCACCCGGAGCTCCGTGCCCGAGGGCCGGCTATGAGCCGCGCCGTGCCCGCCAACAGCCTTCCACGGTCGGATACAATGTTTCAAAGTTCCCCGCTGGAAAGGGGACTTAGAAGAAATTTGTGAAAATTCACCCGGAGCTCCGTGCCTGAGGGCCGGCTATGAGCCGCGCCGCGCCCGCCAACAGCCTTCAGTGGTCGGATACAATGTTTGAAAGTTCCCCGCTGGAAAGGGGACTTAGAAGAATTGAGTAAAATTCACCCGGAGCTCCGTGCCCGAGGGCCGGCTATGAGCCGCGCCGCGCCCGCCAACAGCCTTCCTTTGGTCGGATACAATGTTTCAAAGTTCCCCGCTGGAAAGGGGACTTAGAAGAAATTTGTGAAAATTCACCCGGAGCTCCGTGCCTGAGGGCCGGCTATGAGCCGCGCCGTGCCCGCCAACAGCCTTCCACGGTCGGATACAATGTTTCAAAGTTCCCCGCTGGAAAGGGGACTTAGAAGAAATTTGTGAAAATTCACCCGGAGCTCCGTGCCCGAGGGCCGGCTATGAGCCGCGCCGTGCCCGCCAACAGCCTTCCACGGTCGGATACAATGTTTCAAAGTTCCCCGCTGGAAAGGGGACTTAGAAGAAATTTGTAAAAATTCACCCGGAGCTCCGTGCCCGAGGGCCGGCTATGAGCCGCGCCGTGCCCGCCAACAGCCTTCCACGGTCGGATACAATGTTTCAAAGTTCCCCGCTGGAAAGGGGACTTAGAAGAAATTTGTAAAATTCACCCGGAGCTCCGTGCCCGAGGGCCGGCTATGAGCCGCGCCGTGCCCGCCAACAGCCTTCCACGGTCGGATACAATGTTTCAAAGTTCCCCGCTGGAAAGGGGACTTAGAAGAAATTTGTGAAAATTCACCCGGAGCTCCGTGCCTGAGGGCCGGCTATGAGCCGCGCCGTGCCCGCCAACAGCCTTCCACGGTCGGATACAATGTTTCAAAGTTCCCCGCTGGAAAGGGGACTTAGAAGAAATTTGTAAAATTCACCCGGAGCTCCGTGCCCGAGGGCCGGCTATGAGCCGCGCCGCGCCCGCCAACAGCCTTCCTTTGGTCGGATACAATGTTTCAAAGTTCCCCGCTGGAAAGGGGACTTAGAAGAAATTTGTAAAATTCACCCGGAGCTCCGTGCCCGAGGGCCGGCTATGAGCCCCGCCGTGCCCGCCAACAGCCTTCCACGGTCGGATACAATGTTTCAAAGTTCCCCGCTGGAAAGGGGACTTAGAAGAAATTTGTAAAAATTCACCCGGAGCTCCGTGCCCGAGGGCCGGCTATGAGCCCCGCCGTGCCCGCCAACAGCCTTCCACGGTCGGATACAATGTTTCAAAGTTCCCCGCTGGAAAGGGGACTTAGAAGAAATTTGTAAAAATTCACCCGGAGCTCCGTGCCCGAGGGCCGGCTATGAGCCGCGCCGCGCCCGCCAACAGCCTTCCACGGTCGGATACAATGTTTCAAAGTTCCCCGCTGGAAAGGGGACTTAGAAGAAATTTGTGAAAATTCACCCGGAGCTCCGTGCCCGAGGGCCGGCTATGAGCCGCGCCGTGCCCGCCAACAGCCTTCCACGGTCGGATACAATGTTTCAAAGTTCCCCGCTGGAAAGGGGACTTAGAAGAAATTTGTAAAAATTCATCCGGAGCTCCGTGCCCGAGGGCCGGCTATGAGCCGCGCCGTGCCCGCCAACAGCCTTCCACGGTCGGATACAATGTTTCAAAGTTCCCCGCTGGAAAGGGGACTTAGAA
>NW_028283905.1:10000-17500 GCF_059441095.1 Idiotropiscis lumnitzeri
TGCGTCGGACCCGAGTCATAGGAAGTGCCGTGTGGCGGGGCCGGGAGGACCGCTCCTCCTGCGTCGGACCCGAGTCATAGGAAGTGCCGTGTGGCGGGGCCGGGAGGACCGCTCCTCCTGCGTCGGACCCGAGTCATAGGAAGTGCCGTGTGGCGGGGCCGGGAGGACCGCTCCTCCTGCGTCGGACCCGAGTCATAGGAAGTGCCGTGTTGCGCTGGTGGGGCCGTGCCCGCCAACAGCCTTCAGTGGTCGGATACCACGTTTGCAAGCTCCCCGCTGGAATGGGGACTTAGAAGAAATGAGGGGAAAATTCCCCCGGAGCTCCGTGCCTGAGGGCGGGCTGTGAGCCGCGCCGCGTCCGCCAACAGCCTTCCATGGTCGGACACCATTGTTCGCAAGTTGCCCGCTGGAATGGGCACATAGAAGAAATTTCGAGGATAACATCCACCAGAGCGCCAGGGCGGCCGTTATTGCAGTATGCGTCCGCCTGGCAGCTCTCTTCCGCGGGAACCATTGGGCAATTTCTTTCACGGAGGTGGACATAGAAGAATTTTTGTTTCTAAAAACGTGGTTCCTAAAAATGTGCCCCAGGTGTTTTGGAAAACCCGGGTAAACCTGGGAAGTAGGCAAATGACCCTCTGACTAGGGGTAAAAACGTTTGCCTACTGCAGCGCCCCTAATGCAATTCGGCGGAACTGCAACGCCCCTGGTCGCCTAAACGCTACCCCTGGTCGCCTAAACCTCACCCCTGGTCGCCTAAACCTCACCCCTGGTCGCCTAAAAGTCACCCCTGGTCGCCTAAATTGTCAACCCCTGGTCACCTAAATTGTCAACCCCTGGTCGCCTAAAGGGGACTTAGAAGAAATGAGGGGGCAAATTCCCCCGGAGCTCCGTGCCTGAGGGCGGGCTGTGAGCCGCGCCGCGTCCGCCAACAGCCTTCAGTGGTCGGATACAATGTATGAAAGTTCCCCGCTGGAAAGGGGACTTAGAAGAAATGAGGCAAATTTCCCCGGAGCTCCGTGCCTGAGGGCGGGCTGTGAGCCGCGCCGCGCCCGCCAACAGCCTTCAGTGGTCGGATACAATGTTTGAAAGTTCCCCGCTGGAAAGGGGACTTAGAAGAAATGAGGCAAATTTCCCCGGAGCTCCGTGCCTGAGGGCGGGCTGTGAGCCGCGCCGCGCCCGCCAACAGCCTTCAGTGGTCGGATACAATGTTTGAAAGGTCCCCGCTGGAAAGGGGACTTAGAAGAAATGAGCCAAATTTCCCCGGAGCTCCGTGCCTGAGGGCGGGCTGTGAGCCGCGCCGCGTCCGCCAACAGCCTTCAGTGGTCGGATACAATGTTTCAAAGTTCCCCGCTGGAAAGGGGACTTAGAAGAAATTTGTAAAAATTCACCCGGAGCTCCGTGCCTGAGGGCCGGCTATGAGCCGCGCCGTGCCCGCCAACAGCCTTCCACGGTCGGATACAATGTTTCAAAGTTCCCCGCTGGAAAGGGGACTTAGAAGGAATTTGTCAAATTCACCCGGAGCTCCGTGCCTGAGGGCCGGCTATGAGCCGCGCCGTGCCCGCCAACAGCCTTCCACGGTCGGATACAATGTTTCAAAGTTCCCCGCTGGAAAGGGGACTTAGAAGGAATTTGTCAAATTCACCCGGAGCTCCGTGCCTGAGGGCCGGCTATGAGCCGCGCCGTGCCCGCCAACAGCCTTCCACGGTCGGATACAATGTTTGAAAGTTCCCCGCTGGAAAGGGGACTTAGAAGAAATGAGGGGGAAATTCCCCCGGAGCTCCGTGCCTGAGGGCGGGCTGTGAGCCGCGCCGCGTCCGCCAACAGCCTTCCACGGTCGGATACAATGTTTCAAAGTTCCCCGCTGGAAAGGGGACTTAGAAGAAATTTGTAAAATTCACCCGGAGCTCCGTGCCCGAGGGCCGGCTATGAGCCGCGCCGCGCCCGCCAACAGCCTTCCTTTGGTCGGATACAATGTTTCAAAGTTCCCCGCTGGAAAGGGGACTTAGAAGAAATTTGTAAAATTCACCCGGAGCTCCGTGCCCGAGGGCCGGCTATGAGCCCCGCCGTGCCCGCCAACAGCCTTCCACGGTCGGATACAATGTTTCAAAGTTCCCCGCTGGAAAGGGGACTTAGAAGAAATTTGTAAAAATTCACCCGGAGCTCCGTGCCCGAGGGCCGGCTATGAGCCCCGCCGTGCCCGCCAACAGCCTTCCACGGTCGGATACAATGTTTCAAAGTTCCCCGCTGGAAAGGGGACTTAGAAGAAATTTGTAAAAATTCACCCGGAGCTCCGTGCCCGAGGGCCGGCTATGAGCCGCGCCGCGCCCGCCAACAGCCTTCCACGGTCGGATACAATGTTTCAAAGTTCCCCGCTGGAAAGGGGACTTAGAAGAAATTTGTGAAAATTCACCCGGAGCTCCGTGCCCGAGGGCCGGCTATGAGCCGCGCCGTGCCCGCCAACAGCCTTCCACGGTCGGATACAATGTTTCAAAGTTCCCCGCTGGAAAGGGGACTTAGAAGAAATTTGTAAAAATTCATCCGGAGCTCCGTGCCCGAGGGCCGGCTATGAGCCGCGCCGTGCCCGCCAACAGCCTTCCACGGTCGGATACAATGTTTCAAAGTTCCCCGCTGGAAAGGGGACTTAGAAGAAATTTGTGAAAATTCACCCGGAGCTCCGTGCCCGAGGGCCGGCTATGAGCCGCGCCGTGCCCGCCAACAGCCTTCCACGGTCGGATACAATGTTTCAAAGTTCCCCGCTGGAAAGGGGACTTAGAAGAAATTTGTAAAAATTCACCCGGAGCTCCGTGCCCGAGGGCCGGCTATGAGCCGCGCCGTGCCCGCCAACAGCCTTCCACGGTCGGATACAATGTTTCAAAGTTCCCCGCTGGAAAGGGGACTTAGAAGAAATTTGTGAAAATTCACCCGGAGCTCCGTGCCCGAGGGCCGGCTATGAGCCGCGCCGTGCCCGCCAACAGCCTTCCACGGTCGGATACAATGTTTCAAAGTTCCCCGCTGGAAAGGGGACTTAGAAGAAATTTGTGAAAATTCACCCGGAGCTCCGTGCCTGAGGGCCGGCTATGAGCCGCGCCGCGCCCGCCAACAGCCTTCAGTGGTCGGATACAATGTTTGAAAGTTCCCCGCTGGAAAGGGGACTTAGAAGAATTGAGTAAAATTCACCCGGAGCTCCGTGCCCGAGGGCCGGCTATGAGCCGCGCCGCGCCCGCCAACAGCCTTCCTTTGGTCGGATACAATGTTTCAAAGTTCCCCGCTGGAAAGGGGACTTAGAAGAAATTTGTGAAAATTCACCCGGAGCTCCGTGCCTGAGGGCCGGCTATGAGCCGCGCCGTGCCCGCCAACAGCCTTCCACGGTCGGATACAATGTTTCAAAGTTCCCCGCTGGAAAGGGGACTTAGAAGAAATTTGTGAAAATTCACCCGGAGCTCCGTGCCCGAGGGCCGGCTATGAGCCGCGCCGTGCCCGCCAACAGCCTTCCACGGTCGGATACAATGTTTCAAAGTTCCCCGCTGGAAAGGGGACTTAGAAGAAATTTGTAAAAATTCACCCGGAGCTCCGTGCCCGAGGGCCGGCTATGAGCCGCGCCGTGCCCGCCAACAGCCTTCCACGGTCGGATACAATGTTTCAAAGTTCCCCGCTGGAAAGGGGACTTAGAAGAAATTTGTAAAATTCACCCGGAGCTCCGTGCCCGAGGGCCGGCTATGAGCCGCGCCGTGCCCGCCAACAGCCTTCCACGGTCGGATACAATGTTTCAAAGTTCCCCGCTGGAAAGGGGACTTAGAAGAAATTTGTGAAAATTCACCCGGAGCTCCGTGCCTGAGGGCCGGCTATGAGCCGCGCCGTGCCCGCCAACAGCCTTCCACGGTCGGATACAATGTTTCAAAGTTCCCCGCTGGAAAGGGGACTTAGAAGAAATTAGGCAACTTTCCCCGGAGCTCCATGCCTGAGTGCGGGCTGTTTGCCGCGCCGTGCCCGCCAACAGCCTTCAGTGGTCGGATACAATGTTTCAAAGTTCCCCGCTGGAAAGGGGACTTAGAAGAAATTATGAATATTTTTGTTTCTAAAAACGTGATCCCTGAAAATGTGCCCCAGGTGTTTTGGAAAACCCGGGTAAACCTGGGAAGTAGGCAAATGACCCTCTGACTAGGGGGGAAGAACGTTTGCCTACTGCAGCGCCCCTAATGCAATTCGGCGGAACTGCAACGCCCCTGGTCGCCTAAACGCTACCCCTGGTCGCCTAAAAGCTACCCCTGGTCGCCTAAAAGCTACCCCTGGTCGCCTAAACGCTACCCCTGGTCGCCTAAACGCTACCCCTGGTCGCCTAAACGCTACCCCTGGTCACCTAAACGCTACCCCTGGTCGCCTAAACGCTTCCCCTGGTCACCTAAACGCTACCCCTGGTCGCCTAAACGCTACCCCTGGTCGCCTAACTGACCCCTCGTGTGTGGGGATCAACGTTTGCCTACTAGGGCGTCCTCCGGCGGCCTCTCGGCAGTACTGCAGGCCCATTTTAGCCGAGCCCATTGAAATGAATGGGGGAATTTTATACGTTTTTGCCTTTTTTTTCCCCCCCTCGTTCTTTTTGTATTTATTCATTTATTTCAACTTTTACCGACTCAACCGCCCTCCGGCGTGCCCTCGGCGGTCCCGCAAGCCCAATTCGGCCGAGCCCATTGAAATGAATGGGGGAATTTTATACGTTTTTGCCTTTTTTCCCCCCCCCTCGTTCTTTTTGTATTTATTCATTTATTTCAACTTTTACCGACTCAACCGCCCTCCGGCGTGCCCTCGGCGGTCCCGCAAGCCCAATTCGGCCGAGCCCATTGAAATGAATGGGGGAATTTTATACGTTTTTGCCTTTTTTTTCCCCCCCTCGTTCTTTTTGTATTTATTCATTTATTTCAACTTTTACCGACTCAACCGCCCTCCGGCGTGCCCTCGGCGGTCCCGCAAGCCCAATTCGGCCGAGCCCATTGAAATGAATGGGGGAATTTTATACGTTTTTGCCTTTTTTTCCCCCCTCGTTCTTTTGTATTTATTCATTTATTTCAACTTTTACCGACTCAACCGCCCTCCGGCGTGCCCTCGGCGGTCCCGCAAGCCCAATTCGGCCGAGCCCATTGAAATGAATGGGGGATTTTATACGTTTTTGCCTTTTTTCCCCCCCTCGTTCTTTTTGTATTTATTCATTTATTTCAACTTTTACCGACTCAACCGCCCTCCGGCGTGCCCCCGGCGGTCCCGCAAGCCCAATTCGGCCGAACCCATTGAAATGAATGGGGGAATTTTATACGTTTTTGCCTTTTTTTTTCCCCCCTCGTTCTTTTTGTATTTATTCATTTATTTCAACTTTTACCGACTCAACCGCCCTCCGGCGTGCCCCCGGCGGTCCCGCAAGCCCAATTCGGCCGAACCCATTGAAATGAATGGGGGAATTTTATACGTTTTTGCCTTTTTTTTCCCCCCCTCGTTCTTTTTGTATTTATTCATTTATTTCAACTTTTACCGACTCAACCGCCCTCCGGCGTGCCCTCGGCGGTCCCGCAAGCCCAATTCGGCCGAGCCCATTGAAATGAATGGGGGGATTTTATACGTTTTTGCCTTTTTTCCCCCCCTCGTTCTTTTTGTATTTATTCATTTATTTCAACTTTTACCGACTCAACCGCCCTCCGGCGTGCCCTCGGCGGTCCCGCAAGCCCAATTCGGCCGAGCCCATTGAAATGAATGGGGGAATTTTATACGTTTTTGCCTTTTTTCCCCCCCCCCTCGTTCTTTTTGTATTTATTCATTTATTTCAACTTTTACCGACTCAACCGCCCTCCGGCGTGCCCTCGGCGGTCCCGCAAGCCCAATTCGGCCGAGCCCATTGAAATGAATGGGGGGATTTTATACGTTTTTGCCTTTTTTCCCCCCCTCGTTCTTTTTGTATTTATTCATTTATTTCAACTTTTACCGACTCAACCGCCCTCCGGCGTGCCCCCGGCGGTCCCGCAAGCCCAATTCGGCCGAACCCATTGAAATGAATGGGGGAATTTTATACGTTTTTGCCTTTTTTTTCCCCCCTCGTTCTTTTTGTATTTATTCATTTATTTCAACTTTTACCGACTCAACCGCCCTCCGGCGTGCCCTCGGCGGTCCCGCAAGCCCAATTCGGCCGAGCCCATTGAAATGAATGGGGGGATTTTATACGTTTTTGCCTTTTTTCCCCCCCTCGTTCTTTTTGTATTTATTCATTTATTTCAACTTTTACCGACTCAACCGCCCTCCGGCGTGCCCTCGGCGGTCCCGCAAGCCCAATTCGGCCGAGCCCATTGAAATGAATGGGGGAATTTTATACGTTTTTGCCTTTTTTCCCCCCCCCCTCGTTCTTTTTGTATTTATTCATTTATTTCAACTTTTACCGACTCAACCGCCCTCCGGCGTGCCCTCGGCGGTCCCGCAAGCCCAATTCGGCCGAGCCCATTGAAATGAATGGGGGAATTTTATACGTTTTTGCCTTTTTTTTCCCCCCCCTCGTCCTTTTTGTATTTATTCATTTATTTCAACTTTTACCGACTCAACCGCCCTCCGGCGTGCCCTCGGCGGTCCCGCAAGCCCAATTCGGCCGAGCCCATTGAAATGAATGGGGGAATTTTATACGTTTTTGCCTTTTTTTTTCCCCCCTCGTCCTTTTTGTATTTATTTACTTATTTCAACCTTTACCGACTTAGGGGCCGCTTTGCACCGCCTGTGCCCGGGGAAGGTGCTCCTATTCGGGCCAAGTGTGACACACGCCCGCCCTCCTCCTCCGGAGCTTCCATTAGGGTAGACTTAGGGGCCGCTTGGCACCGCCTGTGCCCGGGGAAGGTGCTCATATTCGGCTTCACTGTCAGGCAGCATGCACTCCTCCTCCGGAGCTTCCATTTGGGCAAACTTAGGGGCCGCTTGGCACCGCCCGTGCCCGGGGAAGGTGCTCCTATTCGGGCCAAGTGTGACACACGCCCGCACTCCTCCTCCGGAGCTTCCATTTGGGCAAACTTAGGGGCCGCTTGGCACCGCCTGTGCCCGGGGAAGGTGCTCATATTCGGCTTCACTGTCACACAGCATGCACTCCTCCTCCGGAGCTTCCATAAGGGCAAACTTAGGGGCCGCTTGGCACCGCCTGTGCCCGGGGAAGGTGCTCATATTCGGCTTCACTGTCACACAGCGTGCACTCCTCCTCCGGAGCTTCCATTTGGGCAAACTTAGGGGCCGCTTGGCACCGTCTGTGCCCGGGGAAGGTGCTCATATTCGGGCCAAGTGTGACACACGCCCGCACTCCTCCTCCGGAGCTTCCATGAGGGTAGACTTAGGGGCCGCTTGGCACCGCCTGTGCCCGGGGAAGGTGCTCATAGTCGGCTTCACTGTCAGGCAGCATGCACTCCTCCTCCGGAGCTTCCATTTGGGCAAACTTAGGGGCCGCTTGGCACCGTCTGTGCCCGGGGAAGGTGCTCATATTCGGGC
>NW_028283906.1:5000-12500 GCF_059441095.1 Idiotropiscis lumnitzeri
CGCAGGCCGAAGGAACCGTCCACCCGAACACCCCGGCGCGAGGCCGGGGCCGGCAGGGGCCCTCCGATGGCGGGTCATGATTGCCAATCGGTCAGTGGTTGTGTGTGTTGCGGTGGGGCCGGGAGGACCGCTCCTCCTGCGTCGGTCCCCGGGTCATGGGAAGTGCCGTGTGGCGGTGGTGGGGCCGGGAGGACCGCTCCTCCTGCGTCGGACCCGAGTCATAGGAAGTGCCGTGTGGCGGGGCCGGGAGGACCGCTCCTCCTGCGTCGGACCCGAGTCATAGGAAGTGCCGTGTGGCGGGGCCGGGAGGACCGCTCCTCCTGCGTCGGACCCGAGTCATAGGAAGTGCCGTGTGGCGGGGCCGGGAGGACCGCTCCTCCTGCGTCGGACCCGAGTCATAGGAAGTGCCGTGTTGCGCTGGTGGGGCCGTGCCCGCCAACAGCCTTCAGTGGTCGGATACCACGTTTGCAAGCTCCCCGCTGGAATGGGGACTTAGAAGAAATGAGGGGAAAATTCCCCCGGAGCTCCGTGCCTGAGGGCGGGCTGTGAGCCGCGCCGCGTCCGCCAACAGCCTTCCATGGTCGGACACCATTGTTCGCAAGTTGCCCGCTGGAATGGGCACATAGAAGAAATTTCGAGGATAACATCCACCAGAGCGCCAGGGCGGCCGTTATTGCAGTATGCGTCCGCCTGGCAGCTCTCTTCCGCGGGAACCATTGGGCAATTTCTTTCACGGAGGTGGACATAGAAGAATTTTTGTTTCTAAAAACGTGGTTCCTAAAAATGTGCCCCAGGTGTTTTGGAAAACCCGGGTAAACCTGGGAAGTAGGCAAATGACCCTCTGACTAGGGGTAAAAACGTTTGCCTACTGCAGCGCCCCTAATGCAATTCGGCGGAACTGCAACGCCCCTGGTCGCCTAAACGCTACCCCTGGTCGCCTAAACCTCACCCCTGGTCGCCTAAACCTCACCCCTGGTCGCCTAAAAGTCACCCCTGGTCGCCTAAATTGTCAACCCCTGGTCACCTAAATTGTCAACCCCTGGTCGCCTAAAGGGGACTTAGAAGAAATGAGGGGGCAAATTCCCCCGGAGCTCCGTGCCTGAGGGCGGGCTGTGAGCCGCGCCGCGTCCGCCAACAGCCTTCAGTGGTCGGATACAATGTTTGAAAGGTCCCCGCTGGAAAGGGGACTTAGAAGAAATGAGGCAAATTTCCCCGGAGCTCCGTGCCTGAGGGCGGGCTGTGAGCCGCGCCGCGTCCGCCAACAGCCTTCAGTGGTCGGATACAATGTTTGAAAGGTCCCCGCTGGAAAGGGGACTTAGAAGAAATGAGGCAAATTTCCCCGGAGCTCCGTGCCTGAGTGCGGGCTGTGAGCCGCGCCGCGCCCGCCAACAGCCTTCAGTGGTCGGATACAATGTTTGAAAGTTCCCCGCTGGAAAGGGGACTTAGAAGAAATGAGGCAAATTTCCCCGGAGCTCCGTGCCTGAGGGCGGGCTGTGAGCCGCGCCGCGTCCGCCAACAGCCTTCAGTGGTCGGATACAATGTTTGAAAGGTCCCCGCTGGAAAGGGGACTTAGAAGAAATGAGGCAAATTTCCCCGGAGCTCCGTGCCTGAGGGCGGGCTGTGAGCCGCGCCGCGCCCGCCAACAGCCTTCAGTGGTCGGATACAATGTTTCAAAGTTCCCCGCTGGAAAGGGGACTTAGAAGAATTGAGTAAAATTCACCCGGAGCTCCGTGCCCGAGGGCCGGCTATGAGCCGCGCCGCGCCCGCCAACAGCCTTCCTTTGGTCGGATACAATGTTTCAAAGTTCCCCGCTGGAAAGGGGACTTAGAAGAAATTTGTGAAAATTCACCCGGAGCTCCGTGCCTGAGGGCCGGCTATGAGCCGCGCCGTGCCCGCCAACAGCCTTCCACGGTCGGATACAATGTTTCAAAGTTCCCCGCTGGAAAGGGGACTTAGAAGAAATTTGTGAAAATTCACCCGGAGCTCCGTGCCCGAGGGCCGGCTATGAGCCGCGCCGTGCCCGCCAACAGCCTTCCACGGTCGGATACAATGTTTCAAAGTTCCCCGCTGGAAAGGGGACTTAGAAGAAATTTGTGAAAATTCACCCGGAGCTCCGTGCCCGAGGGCCGGCTATGAGCCGCGCCGTGCCCGCCAACAGCCTTCCACGGTCGGATACAATGTTTCAAAGTTCCCCGCTGGAAAGGGGACTTAGAAGAAATTTGTGAAAATTCACCCGGAGCTCCGTGCCTGAGGGCCGGCTATGAGCCGCGCCGTGCCCGCCAACAGCCTTCCACGGTCGGATACAATGTTTCAAAGTTCCCCGCTGGAAAGGGGACTTAGAAGAAATTTGTAAAATTCACCCGGAGCTCCGTGCCCGAGGGCCGGCTATGAGCCGCGCCGTGCCCGCCAACAGCCTTCCACGGTCGGATACAATGTTTCAAAGTTCCCCGCTGGAAAGGGGACTTAGAAGAAATTTGTGAAAATTCACCCGGAGCTCCGTGCCCGAGGGCCGGCTATGAGCCGCGCCGTGCCCGCCAACAGCCTTCCACGGTCGGATACAATGTTTCAAAGTTCCCCGCTGGAAAGGGGACTTAGAAGAAATTAGGCAACTTTCCCCGGAGCTCCATGCCTGAGTGCGGGCTGTTTGCCGCGCCGTGCCCGCCAACAGCCTTCAGTGGTCGGATACAATGTTTCAAAGTTCCCCGCTGGAAAGGGGACTTAGAAGAAATTATGAATATTTTTGTTTCTAAAAACGTGATCCCTGAAAATGTGCCCCAGGTGTTTTGGAAAACCCGGGTAAACCTGGGAAGTAGGCAAATGACCCTCTGACTAGGGGGGAAGAACGTTTGCCTACTGCAGCGCCCCTAATGCAATTCGGCGGAACTGCAACGCCCCTGGTCGCCTAAACGCTACCCCTGGTCGCCTAAAAGCTACCCCTGGTCGCCTAAAAGCTACCCCTGGTCGCCTAAACGCTACCCCTGGTCGCCTAAACGCTACCCCTGGTCGCCTAAACGCTACCCCTGGTCACCTAAACGCTACCCCTGGTCGCCTAAACGCTTCCCCTGGTCACCTAAACGCTACCCCTGGTCGCCTAAACGCTACCCCTGGTCGCCTAACTGACCCCTCGTGTGTGGGGATCAACGTTTGCCTACTAGGGCGTCCTCCGGCGGCCTCTCGGCAGTACTGCAGGCCCATTTTAGCCGAGCCCATTGAAATGAATGGGGGAATTTTATACGTTTTTGCCTTTTTTTCCCCCCCTCGTTCTTTTTGTATTTATTCATTTATTTCAACTTTTACCGACTCAACCGCCCTCCGGCGTGCCCTCGGCGGTCCCGCAAGCCCAATTCGGCCGAGCCCATTGAAATGAATGGGGGAATTTTATACGTTTTTGCCTTTTTTTTTCCCCCCCCCTCGTCCTTTTTGTATTTATTCATTTATTTCAACTTTTACCGACTCAACCGCCCTCCGGCGTGCCCTCGGCGGTCCCGCAAGCCCAAATCGGCCGAGCCCATTGAAATGAATGGGGGGATTTTCTACGTTTTTGCCTTTTTTCCCCCCCTCGTCCTTTTTGTATTTATTTACTTATTTCAACCTTTACCGACTTAGGGGCCACTTGGCACCGCCTGTGCCCGGGGAAGGTGCTCATATTCGGCTTCACTGTCAGGCAGCATGCACTCCTCCTCCGGAGCTTCCATTTGGGCAAACTTAGGGGCCGCTTGGCACCGTCCGTGCCCGGGGAAGGTGCTCCTATTCGGGCCAAGTGTGACACACGCCCGCCCTCCTCCTCCGGAGCTTCCATGAGGGTAAACTTAGGGGCCGCTTGGCACCGCCTGTGCCCGGGGAAGGTGCTCCTATTCGGCTTCACTGTCACACAGCATGCACTCATCCTCCGGAGCTTCCATAAGGGCAAACTTAGGGGCCGCTTGGCACCGCCTGTGCCCGGGGAAGGTGCTCATATTCGGCTTCACTGTCACACAGCATGCACTCATCCTCCGGAGCTTCCATAAGGGCAAACTTAGGGGCCGCTTGGCACCGCCTGTGCCCGGGGAAGGTGCTCCTATTCGGCTTCACTGTCATGCAGCATGCACTCCTCCACCGGAGCTTCCATTTGGGCAAACTTAGGGGCCGCTTGGCACCGCCTGTGCCCGGGGAAGGTGCTCCTATTCGGGCCAAGTGTGACACACGCCCGCACTCCTCCTCCGGAGCTTCCATTTGGGCAAACTTAGGGGACGCTTGGCACCGCCCGTGCCCGGGGAAGGTGCTCATATTCGGCTTCACTGTCACACAGCATGCACTCATCCTCCGGAGCTTCCATAAGGGCAAACTTAGGGGCCGCTTGGCACCGCCTGTGCCCGGGGAAGGTGCTCATATTCGGGCCAAGTGTGACACACGCCCGCACTCCTCCTCCGGAGCTTCCATTTGGGCAAACTTAGGGGCCACTTGGCACCGCCTGTGCCCGGGGAAGGTGCTCATATTCGGCTTCACTGTCAGGCAGCATGCACTCCTCCTCCGGAGCTTCCATTTGGGCAAACTTAGGGGCCGCTTGGCACCGTCCGTGCCCGGGGAAGGTGCTCCTATTCGGGCCAAGTGTGACACACGCCCGCCCTCCTCCTCCGGAGCTTCCATGAGGGTAAACTTAGGGGCCGCTTGGCACCGTCCGTGCCCGGGGAAGGTGCTCCTATTCGGGCCAAGTGTGACACACGCCCGCCCTCCTCCTCCGGAGCTTCCATGAGGGTAAACTTAGGGGCCGCTTGGCACCGCCTGTGCCCGGGGAAGGTGCTCATATTCGGCTTCACTGTCACACAGCATGCACTCATCCTCCGGAGCTTCCATAAGGGCAAACTTAGGGGCCGCTTGGCACCGCCTGTGCCCGGGGAAGGTGCTCATATTCGGGCCAAGTGTGACACACGCCCGCACTCCTCCTCCGGAGCTTCCATTTGGGCAAACTTAGGGGCCACTTGGCACCGCCTGTGCCCGGGGAAGGTGCTCATATTCGGCTTCACTGTCAGGCAGCATGCACTCCTCCTCCGGAGCTTCCATTTGGGCAAACTTAGGGGCCGCTTGGCACCGTCCGTGCCCGGGGAAGGTGCTTCTATTCGGCTTCACTGTCACACAGCATGCACTCCTCCTCCGGAGCTTCCATAAGGGCAAACTTAGGGGCCGCTTGGCACCGTCTGTGCCCGGGGAAGGTGCTCCTATTCGGCTTCACTGTCACACAGCATGCACTCCTCCTCCGGAGCTTCCATGAGGGTAGACTTAGGGGCCACTTGGCACCGCCTGTGCCCGGGGAAGGTGCTCATATTCGGCTTCACTGTCCGGAGCTTCCATTAGGGCAAACTTAGGGGCCACTTGGCACCGCCTGTGCCCGGGGAAGGTGCTCCTCTCCGGGCTAAGTGTGACACACGCCCGCACTCCTCCTCCGGAGCTTCCATTAGGGCAAACTTAGGGGCCGCTTGGCACCGCCTGTGCCCGGGGAAGGTGCTCATATTCGGCTTCACTGTCAGGCAGCATGCACTCCTCCTCCGGAGCTTCCATTTGGGCAAACTTAGGGGCCGCTTGGCACCGTCTGTGCCCGGGGAAGGTGCTCCTATTCGGGCCAAGTGTGACACACGCCCGCACTCCTCCTCCGGAGCTTCCATTAGGGCAAACTTAGGGGCCGCTTGGCACCGCCTGTGCACGGGGAAGGTGCTCCTATTCGGCTTCACTGTCACACAGCATGCACTCCTCCTCCGGAGCTTCCATAAGGGCAAACTTAGGGGCCGCTTGGCACCGTCTGTGCCCGGGGAAGGTGCTCCTATTCGGGCCAAGTGTGACACACGCCCGCACTCCTCCTCCGGAGCTTCCATAAGGGTAGACTTAGGGGCCGCTTGGCACCGCCTGTGCCCGGGGAAGGTGCTCATATTCGGCTTCACTGTCACACAGCGTGCACTCCTCCTCCGGAGCTTCCATTTGGGCAAACTTAGGGGCCGCTTGGCACCGTCTGTGCCCGGGGAAGGTGCTCATATTCGGGCCAAGTGTGACACACGCCCGCACTCCTCCTCCGGAGCTTCCATGAGGGTAGACTTAGGGGCCGCTTGGCACCGCCTGTGCCCGGGGAAGGTGCTCATAGTCGGCTTCACTGTCAGGCAGCATGCACTCCTCCTCCGGAGCTTCCATTTGGGCAAACTTAGGGGCCGCTTGGCACCGTCTGTGCCCGGGGAAGGTGCTCATATTCGGGCCAAGTGTGACACACGCCCGCACTCCTCCTCCGGAGCTTCCATTTGGGCAAACTTAGGGGCCGCTTGGCACCGCCTGTGCCCGGGGAAGGTGCTCATATTCGGGCCAAGTGTGACACACGCCCGCACTCCTCCTCCGGAGCTTCCATTTGGGCAAACTTAGGGGCCGCTTGGCACCGCCTGTGCCCGGGGAAGGTGCTCATATTCGGGCCAAGTGTGACACACGCCCGCACTCCTCCTCCGGAGCTTCCATAAGGGCAAACTTAGGGGCCGCTTGGCACCGTCTGTGCCCGGGGAAGGTGCTCCTCTCCGGGCTAAGTGTGACACACGCCCGCACTCCTCCCCCGGAGCTTCCATTAGGGCAAACTTAGGGGCCGCTTGGCACCGCCTGTGCCCGGGGAAGGTGCTCATATTCGGCTTCACTGTCAGGCAGCATGCACTCATCCTCCGGAGCTTCCATAAGGGCAAACTTAGGGGCCGCTTGGCACCGCCTGTGCCCGGGGAAGGTGCTCCTCTCCGGGCTAAGTGTGACACACGCCCGCACTCCTCCCCCGGAGCTTCCATTAGGGCAAACTTAGGGGCCGCTTGGCACCGCCTGTGCCCGGGGAAGGTGCTCATATTCGGCTTCACTGTCAGGCAGCATGCACTCCTCCTCCGGAGCTTCCATTTGGGCAAACTTAGGGGCCGCTTGGCACCGCCTGTGCCCGGGGAAGGTGCTCCTATTCGGGCCATGTGTGACACACGCCCGCACTCCTCCTCCGGAGCTTCCATGAGGGTAGACTTAGGGGCCGCTTGGCACCGCCTGTGCCCGGGGAAGGTGCTCATATTCGGCTTCACTGTCAGGCAGCATGCACTCCTCCTCCGGAGCTTCCATTTGGGCAAACTTAGGGGCCGCTTGGCACCGCCCGTGCCCGGGGAAGGTGCTCCTATTCGGCTTCACTGTCATGCAGCATGCACTCCTCCACCGGAGCTTCCATTTGGGCAAACTTAGGGGCCGCTTGGCACCGCCTGTGCCCGGGGAAGGTGCTCCTATTCGGGCCAAGTGTGACACACGCCCGCACTCCTCCTCCGGAGCTTCCATTTGGGCAAACTTAGGGGACGCTTGGCACCGCCCGTGCCCGGGGAAGGTGCTCATATTCGGGCTAAGTGTGACAGACGCCGGCCTATTACCCCCGGAGCGATGGAGCTGGGGGCGCTCGCTCCCCGCCCGTGCCCGGGGAAGGTGCTCCTCTCCGGCCTAAGTGTGGCAGACGCCGGCCTATTACCCCCAGAGCGATGGAGCTGG
>NW_028283906.1:22500-28408 GCF_059441095.1 Idiotropiscis lumnitzeri
GAGGCCGGGGCCGGCAGGGGCCCTCCGATGGCGGGTCATGCTTGCCAATCGGTCAGTGGTTGGTGTGGTGCAGTACATGTCAGGGTGTGGGTGCGAGATGGGCCGGGAGGACCGCTCCTCCTGCGTCGGACCCCGAGTCATAGGAAGTGCCGTTTTGTCACAACCCCAGGGGTGGGGTGGGTAACGGTAGGGAAGTGCCGGCCAACGCGCAGAGGTCGACCCGCAGGCCGAAGGAACCGTCCACCCGAACACCCCGGCGCGAGGCCGGGGCCGGCAGGGGCCCTCCGATGGCGGGTCATGATTGCCAATCGGTCAGTGGTTATGTGTGTGCTGCGGTGCCGGCCAACGCTCAGAGGTCGACCCGCAGGCCGAAGGAACCGTCCACCCGAACACCCCGGCGCGAGGCCGGGGCCGGCAGGGGCCCTCCGATGGCGGGTCATGATTGCCAATCGGTCAGTGGTTGTGTGTGTGCTGCGGTGCCGGCCAACGCTCAGAGGTCGACCCGCAGGCCGAAGGAACCGTCCACCCGAACACCCCGGCGCGAGGCCGGGGCCGGCAGGGGCCCTCCGATGGCGGGTCATGATTGCCAATCGGTCAGTGGTTATGTGTGTGCTGCGGTGCTGCGGTGCCGGCCAACGCTCAGAGGTCGACCCGCAGGCCGAAGGAACCGTCCACCCGAACACCCCGGCGCGAGGCCGGGGCCGGCAGGGGCCCTCCGATGGCGGGTCATGATTGCCAATCGGTCAGTGGTTGTGTGTGTTGCGGTGGGGCCGGGAGGACCGCTCCTCCTGCGTCGGTCCCCGGGTCATGGGAAGTGCCGTGTGGCGGTGGTGGGGCCGGGAGGACCGCTCCTCCTGCGTCGGACCCGAGTCATAGGAAGTGCCGTGTGGCGGGGCCGGGAGGACCGCTCCTCCTGCGTCGGACCCGAGTCATAGGAAGTGCCGTGTGGCGGGGCCGGGAGGACCGCTCCTCCTGCGTCGGACCCGAGTCATAGGAAGTGCCGTGTGGCGGGGCCGGGAGGACCGCTCCTCCTGCGTCGGACCCGAGTCATAGGAAGTGCCGTGTTGCGCTGGTGGGGCCGTGCCCGCCAACAGCCTTCAGTGGTCGGATACCACGTTTGCAAGCTCCCCGCTGGAATGGGGACTTAGAAGAAATGAGGGGAAAATTCCCCCGGAGCTCCGTGCCTGAGGGCGGGCTGTGAGCCGCGCCGCGTCCGCCAACAGCCTTCCATGGTCGGACACCATTGTTCGCAAGTTGCCCGCTGGAATGGGCACATAGAAGAAATTTCGAGGATAACATCCACCAGAGCGCCAGGGCGGCCGTTATTGCAGTATGCGTCCGCCTGGCAGCTCTCTTCCGCGGGAACCATTGGGCAATTTCTTTCACGGAGGTGGACATAGAAGAATTTTTGTTTCTAAAAACGTGGTTCCTAAAAATGTGCCCCAGGTGTTTTGGAAAACCCGGGTAAACCTGGGAAGTAGGCAAATGACCCTCTGACTAGGGGTAAAAACGTTTGCCTACTGCAGCGCCCCTAATGCAATTCGGCGGAACTGCAACGCCCCTGGTCGCCTAAACGCTACCCCTGGTCGCCTAAACCTCACCCCTGGTCGCCTAAACCTCACCCCTGGTCGCCTAAAAGTCACCCCTGGTCGCCTAAATTGTCAACCCCTGGTCACCTAAATTGTCAACCCCTGGTCGCCTAAAGGGGACTTAGAAGAAATGAGGGGGCAAATTCCCCCGGAGCTCCGTGCCTGAGGGCGGGCTGTGAGCCGCGCCGCGTCCGCCAACAGCCTTCAGTGGTCGGATACAATGTTTGAAAGGTCCCCGCTGGAAAGGGGACTTAGAAGAAATGAGGCAAATTTCCCCGGAGCTCCGTGCCTGAGGGCGGGCTGTGAGCCGCGCCGCGTCCGCCAACAGCCTTCAGTGGTCGGATACAATGTTTGAAAGGTCCCCGCTGGAAAGGGGACTTAGAAGAAATGAGGCAAATTTCCCCGGAGCTCCGTGCCTGAGTGCGGGCTGTGAGCCGCGCCGCGCCCGCCAACAGCCTTCAGTGGTCGGATACAATGTTTGAAAGTTCCCCGCTGGAAAGGGGACTTAGAAGAAATGAGGCAAATTTCCCCGGAGCTCCGTGCCTGAGGGCGGGCTGTGAGCCGCGCCGCGTCCGCCAACAGCCTTCAGTGGTCGGATACAATGTTTGAAAGGTCCCCGCTGGAAAGGGGACTTAGAAGAAATGAGGCAAATTTCCCCGGAGCTCCGTGCCTGAGGGCGGGCTGTGAGCCGCGCCGCGCCCGCCAACAGCCTTCAGTGGTCGGATACAATGTTTCAAAGTTCCCCGCTGGAAAGGGGACTTAGAAGAATTGAGTAAAATTCACCCGGAGCTCCGTGCCCGAGGGCCGGCTATGAGCCGCGCCGCGCCCGCCAACAGCCTTCCTTTGGTCGGATACAATGTTTCAAAGTTCCCCGCTGGAAAGGGGACTTAGAAGAAATTTGTGAAAATTCACCCGGAGCTCCGTGCCTGAGGGCCGGCTATGAGCCGCGCCGTGCCCGCCAACAGCCTTCCACGGTCGGATACAATGTTTCAAAGTTCCCCGCTGGAAAGGGGACTTAGAAGAAATTTGTGAAAATTCACCCGGAGCTCCGTGCCCGAGGGCCGGCTATGAGCCGCGCCGTGCCCGCCAACAGCCTTCCACGGTCGGATACAATGTTTCAAAGTTCCCCGCTGGAAAGGGGACTTAGAAGAAATTTGTGAAAATTCACCCGGAGCTCCGTGCCCGAGGGCCGGCTATGAGCCGCGCCGTGCCCGCCAACAGCCTTCCACGGTCGGATACAATGTTTCAAAGTTCCCCGCTGGAAAGGGGACTTAGAAGAAATTTGTGAAAATTCACCCGGAGCTCCGTGCCTGAGGGCCGGCTATGAGCCGCGCCGTGCCCGCCAACAGCCTTCCACGGTCGGATACAATGTTTCAAAGTTCCCCGCTGGAAAGGGGACTTAGAAGAAATTTGTAAAATTCACCCGGAGCTCCGTGCCCGAGGGCCGGCTATGAGCCGCGCCGTGCCCGCCAACAGCCTTCCACGGTCGGATACAATGTTTCAAAGTTCCCCGCTGGAAAGGGGACTTAGAAGAAATTTGTGAAAATTCACCCGGAGCTCCGTGCCCGAGGGCCGGCTATGAGCCGCGCCGTGCCCGCCAACAGCCTTCCACGGTCGGATACAATGTTTCAAAGTTCCCCGCTGGAAAGGGGACTTAGAAGAAATTAGGCAACTTTCCCCGGAGCTCCATGCCTGAGTGCGGGCTGTTTGCCGCGCCGTGCCCGCCAACAGCCTTCAGTGGTCGGATACAATGTTTCAAAGTTCCCCGCTGGAAAGGGGACTTAGAAGAAATTATGAATATTTTTGTTTCTAAAAACGTGATCCCTGAAAATGTGCCCCAGGTGTTTTGGAAAACCCGGGTAAACCTGGGAAGTAGGCAAATGACCCTCTGACTAGGGGGGAAGAACGTTTGCCTACTGCAGCGCCCCTAATGCAATTCGGCGGAACTGCAACGCCCCTGGTCGCCTAAACGCTACCCCTGGTCGCCTAAAAGCTACCCCTGGTCGCCTAAAAGCTACCCCTGGTCGCCTAAACGCTACCCCTGGTCGCCTAAACGCTACCCCTGGTCGCCTAAACGCTACCCCTGGTCACCTAAACGCTACCCCTGGTCGCCTAAACGCTTCCCCTGGTCACCTAAACGCTACCCCTGGTCGCCTAAACGCTACCCCTGGTCGCCTAACTGACCCCTCGTGTGTGGGGATCAACGTTTGCCTACTAGGGCGTCCTCCGGCGGCCTCTCGGCAGTACTGCAGGCCCATTTTAGCCGAGCCCATTGAAATGAATGGGGGAATTTTATACGTTTTTGCCTTTTTTTCCCCCCCTCGTTCTTTTTGTATTTATTCATTTATTTCAACTTTTACCGACTCAACCGCCCTCCGGCGTGCCCTCGGCGGTCCCGCAAGCCCAATTCGGCCGAGCCCATTGAAATGAATGGGGGAATTTTATACGTTTTTGCCTTTTTTTTTCCCCCCCCCTCGTCCTTTTTGTATTTATTCATTTATTTCAACTTTTACCGACTCAACCGCCCTCCGGCGTGCCCTCGGCGGTCCCGCAAGCCCAAATCGGCCGAGCCCATTGAAATGAATGGGGGGATTTTCTACGTTTTTGCCTTTTTTCCCCCCCTCGTCCTTTTTGTATTTATTTACTTATTTCAACCTTTACCGACTTAGGGGCCACTTGGCACCGCCTGTGCCCGGGGAAGGTGCTCATATTCGGCTTCACTGTCAGGCAGCATGCACTCCTCCTCCGGAGCTTCCATTTGGGCAAACTTAGGGGCCGCTTGGCACCGTCCGTGCCCGGGGAAGGTGCTCCTATTCGGGCCAAGTGTGACACACGCCCGCCCTCCTCCTCCGGAGCTTCCATGAGGGTAAACTTAGGGGCCGCTTGGCACCGCCTGTGCCCGGGGAAGGTGCTCCTATTCGGCTTCACTGTCACACAGCATGCACTCATCCTCCGGAGCTTCCATAAGGGCAAACTTAGGGGCCGCTTGGCACCGCCTGTGCCCGGGGAAGGTGCTCATATTCGGCTTCACTGTCACACAGCATGCACTCATCCTCCGGAGCTTCCATAAGGGCAAACTTAGGGGCCGCTTGGCACCGCCTGTGCCCGGGGAAGGTGCTCCTATTCGGCTTCACTGTCATGCAGCATGCACTCCTCCACCGGAGCTTCCATTTGGGCAAACTTAGGGGCCGCTTGGCACCGCCTGTGCCCGGGGAAGGTGCTCCTATTCGGGCCAAGTGTGACACACGCCCGCACTCCTCCTCCGGAGCTTCCATTTGGGCAAACTTAGGGGACGCTTGGCACCGCCCGTGCCCGGGGAAGGTGCTCATATTCGGCTTCACTGTCACACAGCATGCACTCATCCTCCGGAGCTTCCATAAGGGCAAACTTAGGGGCCGCTTGGCACCGCCTGTGCCCGGGGAAGGTGCTCATATTCGGGCCAAGTGTGACACACGCCCGCACTCCTCCTCCGGAGCTTCCATTTGGGCAAACTTAGGGGCCACTTGGCACCGCCTGTGCCCGGGGAAGGTGCTCATATTCGGCTTCACTGTCAGGCAGCATGCACTCCTCCTCCGGAGCTTCCATTTGGGCAAACTTAGGGGCCGCTTGGCACCGTCCGTGCCCGGGGAAGGTGCTCCTATTCGGGCCAAGTGTGACACACGCCCGCCCTCCTCCTCCGGAGCTTCCATGAGGGTAAACTTAGGGGCCGCTTGGCACCGTCCGTGCCCGGGGAAGGTGCTCCTATTCGGGCCAAGTGTGACACACGCCCGCCCTCCTCCTCCGGAGCTTCCATGAGGGTAAACTTAGGGGCCGCTTGGCACCGCCTGTGCCCGGGGAAGGTGCTCATATTCGGCTTCACTGTCACACAGCATGCACTCATCCTCCGGAGCTTCCATAAGGGCAAACTTAGGGGCCGCTTGGCACCGCCTGTGCCCGGGGAAGGTGCTCATATTCGGGCCAAGTGTGACACACGCCCGCACTCCTCCTCCGGAGCTTCCATTTGGGCAAACTTAGGGGCCACTTGGCACCGCCTGTGCCCGGGGAAGGTGCTCATATTCGGCTTCACTGTCAGGCAGCATGCACTCCTCCTCCGGAGCTTCCATTTGGGCAAACTTAGGGGCCGCTTGGCACCGTCCGTGCCCGGGGAAGGTGCTTCTATTCGGCTTCACTGTCACACAGCATGCACTCCTCCTCCGGAGCTTCCATAAGGGCAAACTTAGGGGCCGCTTGGCACCGTCTGTGCCCGGGGAAGGTGCTCCTATTCGGCTTCACTGTCACACAGCATGCACTCCTCCTCCGGAGCTTCCATGAGGGTAGAC
>NW_028283907.1:0-28026 GCF_059441095.1 Idiotropiscis lumnitzeri
CACTGTCTTGTTCCTCCATGTCAATCCACAATGAAGCAAACAAAAACGTCAAACTGACTGTAGCGTCTCAATTTGTAGGTCAGCCGAATGACGATCAAAGTTTTAAGCAGTTTACTCACGCACCTGTTACGTGCGCGTCCTTGTTAACTCGCGATGCTTGTCAAGTATGGACGCATGCTAACAGCTAGCAGCTCATTGTCCCGACTGGAAAGTTGCTCCTTAGCTGTGATGTGCCTAGGGTTACACTATCTATCATTAACAGACACAGCCAGCCCTCCTCTTTCCTCTTACCGCTTTCCAGTGTCCTGTCCGCAAGTAGTATTTGGAAGCCGTCAAATTCCACAACGGTGTCCGGCGTTAGCTCTGTTAGCCATGAATCCGTGAACATCAGCAAGCTAGCTCATTGGAAGTTCCTCTCGTGCCGCGTTAGCGCTGTTAGCTCGTCCATTTTCTTGGGAAGGTATCTAACATTTCCCATAAAAACGGACGGGAGGACGGGGTGGTCACGCCTCCTCTTTGCCTGGCGTTTCGCCCCCGCGCGACATCCCCCGTCTCTTCCTCCTCAACTCGTGGGGGATATCGGGTCTCGCTCCGGGAGTCGGCACGGGGTTAGCACGAAGTGCTAACAGCTGATCTCTTGTGTAAACGATTGATCCGTAGCTCCCAGTGACATCTCCGGACACGATCACGCAAAAAACAGCCCTCAGCAGCAATAAAACCACCGCAATTTGGATGTCCATTGCTGCGATGAGGTAAAATAAATAAAACTGGGTAAAGGGAAAAACACGCGAAAAAGGCTCAAATAGTGAGCCGTGCTGCTCTAGCAGGTAGCCACTCGCGTGGCGACGGAACCGGAAAAACAAATGTGGTCCCATCAAAATCTGATTGGATATTTAAAAATAAAAGCGTGAAAATTTGCTTATTTGTCTGTCGTCACCAATGATTAAAAAAATTAAAATCATTACAAAATCCTCAAGCTATCGTGATACCAGACGAGTTCTGCGGGACACCAGACCACCCCAGTTGTCCACAAAAAGTGGTCACTTCAAAATTTGATGTGGCATTTCAAAATAAAAAAATCACCTGAAATATGCACTGTGATCAACACTGATTTAAAAGAAAAATCTTTAAAAAATATCCTCAAACTATCGTGATACCAAACCAGGACTGGGGATACTAGACCACACCGGCTGTCCACCAAAAGTGGTCACATCAAAATGTGATGTGGCACTTCAAAATAAAAGTAGCCTGAAATTCGCTTATTTCACGGTCATCACCACTGAGTTAAAAAAAAACATAGCTCGAGCTTTCGTGATACCAGACCAGTTTTGTGGGACACGAGACTACCCCAGCTGTCCATAAAAAGTGGTCCCATTGAAATCTAATTTGTAATTTCAAACTAAAAGTTGCCTGAAATCTGCACATTTCACTGTCATCATGCCTGACTTTAAAATTTCATTAAAAAATATCCTCTAGCTATGGTAATACCAAACCAGGTTTGGAGGACACTAGACAACACAGCTTTCCACCAAAAGTAGTCCCATCAAAATGTAAGGAGGCATTTTAAAATAAAAGAGCTGGAGCTGTCGTAATACCAGACTAGTTTTGTTGGACACTCGACGACCCCAGCTGTTCATCAAAAGTGGTCCCATCAAAATCTGGTGTAATTTCACAATAAAAAAAAAAACACCTGAAATATGCACATTTCATTGTCATCAACACTGATTTTAAAATAATCATTTCAAAATACCCTCGAGCTATCGTGATATCAGACCCATTTTGGGGGACACTATGCTGATGATACGCAATTATACATGCCGTTGGATATAACGAATCCGTGTGATTGCTATAAATTAGAGGCATGCCTTGCCGAAATTAAACTATGAATGTCTTTCAATTTTTTGCGTCTTAACTCAGATAAAACCGAGATGCTGATCATTGGACCAGCGCGTCATCGGTACCTTTTTCAAAGACACCACTATGAGTATCGATAAATTGCCCAAAAGGATTCAACAAGATCAATGTCTAAAGTCATTTTTGGCCAATTTTCAATCAGATTCGTTAAAAGGGCACCGTGCAGTACGTCAAAATGTAAAAAATTATAATTTTTGTCACCACTGGGTGGTGCAAGGTGGTCGCTGCTCAGGCCCTAATAATAATAATAATAATAATAATAATAAAAGTAATAATATTTTCTACAAAAACAATAGGGACCTCGCAGCCGTCGCAGCTCGGGCCCTAATAACAATTTCTACAAAAACAATAGGGACCTCGCCGCGGTCGCTGCTCGGGCCCCAATAATAATTTCTACACAAAGTCCATTGTGGTGACCCGCCCCCTTTTAAGTAAATTCAAAATGGCCGACTTCCTGTAAAACCTAGCTCATTGCTCCAAGAGACTATTTTGTAGGTCTTGGTCTTATACATACAGTGAACCCTCGCTACTTCGCGGTTCACCTTTCGCGGGTTCAGTGCTTCGCGGGTCTAAAAAATATTCGGGGGCATTGTAGTTTCGCCGAGCGACACAACGGGGCGCTGGAGCGGTTAGACGGCCGGCGTGCGCCGAAGAAGAGCGTGGGCGAAGAGGAGAGTGGACGAAGAAGAGCACGTTCCCCCGGACACGATCGGTGGCGACGTTTCGCGCGGTTCGGACCGTACCAGAGCTCCGGCCAGCGTGCGTGGCAGTTAAGCCGTAGAGGAGCCCCTTCCCCGGGCACGGGCGGTTCCAAGCGGCCCCTAAGTTTAACCGAATGGAAGCTCCGGAGGAGGAGGGCATGCTCGCGTCACAGTAAGCCGAAGAGGAGCACCTTCCCCGGGCACGGGCGGTGCCAAGCGGCCCCTAAGTTTAACCGAATGGAAGCTCCGGGGGAGGAGGGCGGGCGTGTGTCACAGTTAAGCCAAATTGGAGCACCTCTTCTGCCCGGGCACGAGCGGAGCGCGAGGCTGTCAGTTATGAATGAATAAATGAATAAATAAATAAAGAATGCCACCTTTCATTTCACAGGGCACACCGGACGGCGTACCAGCAGGTAAAAGTCGGAGTAATTAAATAAATACAAAAAGAATGGCTGGGGAATAAAAAAATAATACGTTTTAATAATAATTTGGTTTTTTTGTTATAACATGAATTTCACTCTCTCTCTCCCCGTATATATATATATATATATATATATATATATATATATATATATATATATATATATATATATATATATATATATTTATTATATATATTGTATATTTTTTTTAAGCATTTTTGAAGGTGCGCCGCTACTTCGCGGATTTTCAGTTTTCGCGGGTGGTCTCGGTCCCCATTAACCGCGATAACCGAGGGTTCACTGTACTCCATAAAATTTACAAAAAGCGAGGTGAAACACTCAACCAGAGCTGCTTTTTTTAACATTTCTCGAGGGCCATGGCGAGCCATTTCAAAAAAGCTGCACAACTAACGTATAAAATATTGATAAATTTGCTCGGCCTGATGTGTGTGTAAAGTTTTACGAGTTGTCGTTCATATTTAGAACCTCATAATCAGCTTTGTTTTATTGCCGAACAGTGCAATGCCACTCCCACAACTTTTCACGAAAAAGGACGAATTTCGTATTGTGACATCCTCATGGCCGAAACAGTCATCCGAGCATATATGAGGGCGACCTTGTTGAGTTGCACGGAGAAAAACATCCAAGAAAATAACTTGTATTAGCTTTTACCAGTTGGTGGCGCTACTACTACGATGTAAAATAAGTTGGTAGATGTCTTCAGGGCTGAAGTATCCTCAAATGTGTACAACTTCGAGAAGATAGGATCATCTGAGTCATGTTGCCGGAGCTTTTGTTGCCACAGAGTACAATCGGACTTTTCAGCACCTTAATAGCCACGCCTTTTGCCAAAACGTCACAAAATTCGGCAGAGAGTAAGATCATTGTCTTGAGTCTTTTCTGACTAATTTTCAGTCGGATTCGTCAAAAGGGCACCGTGCAGTACGTGAAAATTAAAATAAAAACAAATTTTTGATTCCACTTGGCGGCACTGTGTGTATAACAAAATAATAACATTACGATGTCTTCAGGTCGGGACGTTTTATTTACAGGTGAAGGTTTGGATTTTTAGGAGCATGTGCAGGGGAGTTATTAAGCATTCATTTATTTGTATTAGGTTCATTTTGTCTTCTTATTATTGATATTTGACTGATTCATTAAAAGCAGACAATTATGTTTTAGGTAAATTTTTTACCTGACATCTTTCGGCGAGTCTTTCGCCTTCTTCAGAGTGTCGCATGATGGTGTCTTGAGCTGATGTTCCATGAGGGTGTGACTTACCTGTCAAAAAAATGAAAAAAATCAGAGCAGTAAAAGAACAAGCACAACATGAACATTACAAATCAGCAATCACTGACCACTGCAAAAGGGAAAACTACATCATGGACCGGGAGAAGGGCAGGGTCATCCGCACAGAAGAGAACAAACAACAGCGCTGGATCAGAGAGGCCATTGAGATCTGCAAGCGAGGCATAAAAACCATGAACAGAGACAAGGGAGCCTTCATCCTCTACCACCTGGACCAGCATCTTGGCGGAGTGAACGGACAGCGGGGGCGTGACTTGCCTTCATTCTTGTGACAGGTAAGTCACGCCCTCATGGAACATCAGCTGATAAAGACGGGTCACAAGACAGCATCATGTGACACTCTGAAGAAGGCGAAAGACTTTCGTATTGTGACATGCTCAAGGCCTAAACACTCATCCGAGCAAATATAAGGTAGATTTTGTTCACCTGAAAAACATCAACGAAAATAATTTGTATTTGTTTTAACCAGTTGGTGGCGCTACCACTGCGATCAAAAATAAGTTGGCAGCCGTCTTCAGGGCCTGAATATCCTCAAATGTGAAAAATTTCGAGAAGATGGATCATCTGAATCATTTTGCAGGAACTTTTGTTGCCACGGAGAATAATCAGACTCTGCGGCACCGTAATAGCCACGCCCTTCGAAGGAAAGTCACAAAAATAGGGATAGAGTAAGATCAATGTCTTGAGTCTTTTCTAGCCAATTTTCAATCAGATTCGTTAAAAGGGCACCGTGCAGTAAGTCAAAATGTAAAAAATGATATTGATTGGCGCAAGGTGTATAACTGAATATAAACATATAGATGTCTTCAGGTACAGACTTTTTATGTACATGTGAAGTTTTGGATTTTTAGCAGCATGTGCAGGAGAGTTATTAAGCATTTTGTCCATTGCGGCGAAGGAAATCTTAAGTGAAAACTTTGAAGCCCCGCCCCCGTCATATAGTATTTCGGAAACAAAAAATTTTAGCCCCAGTGTTTGTCCCAGGTCTTCAGATGCTACAGACAGAATTTTAAGGCAATCAGATGAAGCCTTTAGGATCAGGGTGCAAAAGAATGACCCCTGTAAACATGCAAAAAAGGGCAAAAGTCGGACTTTCAAAAATTCATAACTCACTTCCTGTTCATATTAGACGTTAAAATAACAAATTTTTCGCCATGCCCGATGAGACTGCCAAGTTTGGTGAGTTTTTGTGCATGTTTCGGGGGTCAAAAATGCGATCGAACAATCGGAAAAATAATAATAATAATAATTTCTACAAAAACAATAGGGACTTCGCAGCGGTCGCTGCTCAGGCCCTAATAATAATAATAATAAAAGTAATAATATTTTCTACAAAAACAATAGGGACCTCGCCGCGGTCGCTGCTCGGGCCCCAATAATAATTTCTACACAAAGTCCATTGTGGTGACCCGCCCCCTTTTAAGTAAATTCAAAATGGCCGACTTCCTGTAAAACCTAGCTCATTGCTCCAAGAGACTTTTTTGTAGGTCTTGGTCTTATACATACAGTGAACCCTCGCTACTTCGCGGTTCACCTTTCGCGGGTTCAGTGCTTCGCGGGTCTAAAAAATATTCGGGGGCATTGTAGTTTCGCCGAGCGGCACGACGGGGCGCTGGAGCGGTTAGACGGCCGGCGTGCGCCGAAGAAGAGCGTGGGCGAAGAGGAGAGTGGACGAAGAAGAGCACGTTCCCCCGGACACGATCGGTGGCGACGTTTCGCGCGGTTCGGACCGTACCAGAGCTCCGGCCGGCGTGCGTGGCAGTTAAGCCGTAGAGGAGCACCTTCCCCGGGCACGGGCGGTTCCAAGCGGCCCCTAAGTTTAACCGAATGGAAGCTCCGCAGGAGGAGGGCATGCTCGCGTCACAGTAAGCCGAAGAGGAGCACCTTCCCCGGGCACGGGCGGTTCCAAGCGGCCCCTAAGTTTAACCGAATGGAAGCTCCGCAGGAGGAGGGCATGCTCGCGTCACAGTAAGCCGAAGAGGAGCACCTTCCCCGGGCACGGGCGGTGCCAAGCGGCCCCTAAGTTTAACCGAATGGAAGCTCCGGGGGAGGAGGGCGGGCGTGTGTCACAGTTAAGCCAAATTGGAGCACCTCTTCTGCCCGGGCACGAGCGGAGCGCGAGGCTGTCAGTTATGAATGAATAAATGAATAAATAAATAAAGAATGCCACCTTTCATTTCACAGGGCACACCGGACGGCGTACCAGCAGGTAAAAGTCGGAGTAATTAAATAAATACAAAAAGAATGGCTGGGGAATAAAAAAATAATACGTTTTAATAATAATTTGGTTTTTTTGTTATAACATGAATTTCACTCTCTCTCTCCCCGTATATATATATATATATATATATATATATATATATATTTATTATATATATTGTATATTTTTTTAAGCATTTTTGAAGGTGCGCCGCTACTTCGCGGATTTTCAGTTTTCGCGGGTGGTCTCGGTCCCCGTTAACCGCGATAACCGAGGGTTCACTGTACTCCATAAAATTTACAAAAAGCGAGGTGAAACACTCAACCAGAGCTGCTTTTTTTAACATTTCTCGAGGGCCATGGCGAGCCATTTCAAAAAAGCTGCACAACTAACGTATAAAATATTGATAAATTTGCTCGGCCTGATGTGTGTGTAAAGTTTTACGAGTTGTCGTTCATATTTAGAACCTCATAATCAGCTTTGTTTTATTGACGAACAGTGCAATGCCACTCCCACAACTTTTCATGAAAAAGGACGAATTTCGTATTGTGACATCCTCATGGCCGAAACAGTCATCCGAGCATATATGAGGGCGACCTTGTTGAGTTGCACGGAGAAAAACATCCAAGAAAATAACTTGTATTAGCTTTTACCAGTTGGTGGCGCTACTACTACGATGTAAAATAAGTTGGTAGATGTCTTCAGGGCTGAAGTATCCTCAAATGTGTACAACTTCGAGAAGATAGGATCATCTGAGTCATGTTGCCGGAGCTTTTGTTGCCACAGAGTACAATCGGACTTTTCAGCACCTTAATAGCCACGCCTTTTGCCAAAACGTCACAAAATTCGGCAGAGAGTAAGATCATTGTCTTGAGTCTTTTCTGACTCATTTTCAGTCGGATTCGTCAAAAGGGCACCGTGCAGTACGTGAAAATTAAAATAAAAACAAATTTTTGATTCCACTTGGCGGCACTGTGTGTATAACAAAATAATAACATTAAGATGTCTTCAGGTCGGGACGTTTTATTTACAGGTGAAGGTTTGGATTTTTAGGAGCATGTGCAGGGGAGTTATTAAGCATTCATTTATTTGTATTAGGTTCATTTTGTCTTCTTATTATTGATATTTGACTGATTCATTAAAAGCAGACAATTATGTTTTAGGTTAATTTTTTACCTGACATGTTTCGGCGAGTCTTTCGCCTTCTTCAGAGTGTCGCATGATGGTGTCTTGAGCTGATGTTCCATGAGGGTGTGACTTACCTGTCAAAAAAATGAAAAAAATCAGAGCAGTAAAAGAACAAGCACAACATGAACATTACAAATCAGCAATCACTGACCACTGCAAAAGGGAAAACCACATCATGGACCTGGAGAAGGGCAGGGTCATCCGCACAGAAGAGAACAAACAACAGCGCTGGATCAGAGAGGCCATTGAGATCTGCAAGCGAGGCATAAAAACCATGAACAGAGACAAGGGAGCCTTCATCCTCTCTACCACCTGGACCAGCATCTTGGCGGAGTGAACGGACAGCGGGGGGCGTGACTTGCCTTCATTCTTGTGACAGGTAAGTCACGCCCTCATGGAACATCAGCTGATAAAGACGGGTCACAAGACAGCATCATGTGACACTCTGAAGAAGGCGAAAGACTTTCGTATTGTGACATGCTCAAGGCCTAAACACTCATCCGAGCAAATATAAGGTAGATTTTGTTCACTTGCCCGGAGAAAAACATCAACAAAAATAATTTGTATTTGTTTTAACCAGTTGGTGGCACTACCACTGCGATCAAAAATAAGTTGGCAGCCGTCTTCAGGGCCTGAATATCCTCAAATGTGAAAGATTTCCAGAAGATGGATCATCTGAATCATTTTGCAGGAACTTTTGTTGCCACGGAGAATAATCAGAATCTGCGGCACCGTAATAGCCACGCCCTTTGAAGGAAAGTCATAAAAATAGGGATAGAGTAAGATCAATGTCTTGAGTCTTTTCTAGCCAATTTTCAATCGGATTCGTTAAAAGGGCACCGTGCAGTACGTCAAAATGTAAAAATTGATATTGATTGGCGCAAGGTGTATAACTGAATATAAACATATAGATGTCTTCAGGTACCGACTCTTTATGTACATGTGAAGTTTTGGATTTTTAGCAGCATGTGCAGGAGAGTTATTAAGCATTTTGTCCATTGCGGCGAAGGAAATCTTAAGTGAAAACTTTGAAGCCCCGCCCCCGTCATATAGTATTTCGGAAACAAAAAATTTTAGCCCCAGTGTTTGTCCCAGGTCTTAAGATGCTCCAGACAGAACTTTAAGGCAATCAGATGAAGCCTTTAGGATCAGGGTGCAAAAGAATGACCCCTGTAAACATGCAAAAAAGGGCAAAAGTCGGACTTTCAAAAATTCATAACTCACTTCCTGTTCATATTAGACGTTAAAAAATATAAAATTTTTCGCCATGCCCGATGAGACTGCCAAGTTTGGTGAGTTTTTGTGCATGTTTCGGGGGTCAAAAATGCGATCGAACAATCGGAAAAATAATAATAATACTAATTTCTACAAAAACAATAGGGACTTCGCAGCGGTCGCTGCTCAGGCCCTAATAATAATAATAATAATAATAATAATAAAAGTAATAATATTTTCTACAAAAACAATAGGGACCTCGCCGCGGTCGCTGCTCGGGCCCCAATAATAATTTCTACACAAAGTCCATTGTGGTGACCCGCCCCCTTTTAAGTAAATTCAAAATGGCCGACTTCCTGTAAAACCTAGCTCATTGCTCCAAGAGACTTTTTTGTAGGTCTTGGTCTTATACATACAGTGAACCCTCGCTACTTCGCGGTTCACCTTTCGCGGGTTCAGTGCTTCGCGGGTCTAAAAAATATTCGGGGGCATTGTAGTTTCGCCAAGCGGCACGACGGGGCGCTGGAGCGGTTAGACGGCCGGCGTGCGCCGAAGAAGAGCGTGGGCGAAGAGGAGAGTGGACGAAGAAGAGCACGTTCCCCCGGACACGATCGGTGGCGACGTTTCGCGCGGTTCGGACCGTACCAGAGCTCCGGCCGGCGTGTGTGGCAGTTAAGCCGTAGAGGAGCACCTTCCCCGGGCACGGGCGGTGCCAAGCGGCCCCTAAGTTTAACCGAATGGAAGCTCCGGAGGAGGAGGGCATGTTCGCGTCACAGTAAGCCGAAGAGGAGCACCTTCCTCGGGCACGGGCGGTTCCAAGCGGCCCCTAAGTTTAACCGAATGGAAGCTCCGGAGGAGGAGGGCATGCTCGCGTCACAGTAAGCCGAAGAGGAGCACCTTCCCCGGGCACGGGCGGTTCCAAGCGGCCCCTAAGTTTAACCGAATGGAAGCTCCGGAGGAGGAGGGCATGCTCGCGTCACAGTAAGCCGAAGAGGAGCACCTTCCCCGGGCACGGCGGTGCCAAGCGGCCCCTAAGTTTAACCGAATGGAAGCTCCGGGGGAGGAGGGCGGGCGTGTGTCACAGTTAAGCCGAATTGGAGCACCTCTTCTGCCCGGGCACGAGCGGAGCGCGAGGCTGTCAGTTATGAATGAATAAATAAATAAAGAATGCTACCTTTCATTTCACAGGGCACACCGGACGGCGTACCAGCAGGTAAAAGTCGGAGTAATTAAATAAATACAAAAAGAATGGCTGGGGAATAAAAAAATAATACGTTTTAATAATAATTTGTTTTTTTTGTTATAACATGAATTTCACTCTCTCTCTCCCCGTATATATATATATATATATATATATATATATATATATATATATATATATATATATATTTATTATATATATATATATTTATTATATATATTGTATATTTTTTTTAAGCATTTTTGAAGGTGCGCCGCTACTTCGCGGATTTTCAGTTTTCGCGGGTGGTCTCGGTCCCCATTAACCGCGATAACCGAGGGTTCACTGTACTCCATAAAATTTACAAAAAGCGAGGTGAAACACTCAACCAGAGCTGCTTTTTTTTAACATTTCTCGAGGGCCATGGCGAGCCATTTCAAAAAAGCTGCACAACTAACGTATAAAATATTGATAAATTTGCTCGGCCTGATGTGTGTGTAAAGTTTTACGAGTTGTCGTTCATATTTAGAACCTCATAATCAGCTTTGTTTTATTGCCGAACAGTGCAATGCCACTCCCACAACTTTTCACGAAAAAGGACGAATTTCGTATTGTGACATCCTCATGGCCGAAACAGTCATCCGAGCATATATGAGGGCGACCTTGTTGAGTTGCACGGAGAAAAACATCCAAGAAAATAACTTGTATTAGCTTTTACCAGTTGGTGGCGCTACTACTACGATGTAAAATAAGTTGGTAGATGTCTTCAGGGCTGAAGTATCCTCAAATGTGTACAACTTCGAGAAGATAGGATCATCTGAGTCATGTTGCCGGAGCTTTTGTTGCCACAGAGTACAATCGGACTTTTCAGCACCTTAATAGCCACGCCTTTTGCCAAAACGTCACAAAATTCGGCAGAGAGTAAGATCATTGTCTTGAGTCTTTTCTGACTAATTTTCAGTCGGATTCGTCAAAAGGGCACCGTGCAGTACGTGAAAATTAAAATAAAAACACATTTTTGATTCCACTTGGCGGCACTGTGTGTATAACAAAATAATAACATTAAGATGTCTTCAGGTCGGGACGTTTTATTTACAGGTGAAGGTTTGGATTTTTAGGAGCATGTGCAGGGGAGTTATTAAGCATTCATTTATTTGTATTAGGTTCATTTTGTCTTCTTATTATTGATATTTGACTGATTCATTAAAAGCAGACAATTATGTTTTAGGTTAATTTTTTACCTGACATGTTTCGGCGAGTCTTTCGCCTTCTTCAGAGTGTCGCATGATGGTGTCTTGAGCTGATGTTCCATGAGGGTGTGACTTACCTGTCAAAAAAATGAAAAAATCAGAGCAGTAAAAGAACAAGCACAACATGAACATTACAAATCAGCAATCACTGACCACTGCAAAAGGGAAAACCACATCATGGACCGGGAGAAGGGCAGGGTCATCCGCACAGAAGAGAACAAACAACAGCGCTGGATCAGAGAGGCCATTGAGATCTGCAAGCGAGGCATAAAAACCATGAACAGAGACAAGGGAGCCTTCATCCTCTCTACCACCTGGACCAGCATCTTGGCGGAGTGAACGGACAGCGGGGGGCGTGACTTGCCTTCATTCTTGTGACAGGTAAGTCACGCCCTCATGGAACATCAACTGATAAAGACGGGTCACAAGACACCATCATGTGACACTCTGAAGAAGGCGAAAGACTTTCGTATTGTGACATGCTCAAGGCCTAAACACTCATCCGAGCAAATATAAGGTAGATTTTGTTAACCTGCCCGGAGAAAAACATCAACGAAAATAATTTGTATTTGTTTTAACCAGTTGGTGGCGCTACCACTGCGATCAAAAATAAGTTGGCAGCCGTCTTCAGGGCCTGAATATCCTCAAATGTGAAAGATTTCCAGAAGATGGATCATCTGAATCATTTTGCAGGAACTTTTGTTGCCACGGAGAATAATCAGACTCTGCGGCACCGTAATAGCCACGCCCTTTGAAGGAAAGTCATAAAAATAGGGATAGAGTAAGATCAATGTCTTGAGTCTTTTCTAGCCAATTTTCAATCGGATTCGTTAAAAGGGCACCGTGCAGTACGTCAAAATGTAAAAATTTATATTGATTGGCGCAAGGTGTATAACTGAATATAAACATATAGATGTCTTCAGGTACCGACTCTTTATGTACATGTGAAGTTTTGGATTTTTAGCAGCACGTGCAGGAGAGTTATTAAGCATTTTGTCCATTGCGGCGAAGGAAATCTTAAGTGAAAACTTTGAAGCCCCGCCCCCGTCATATAGTATTTCGGAAACAAAAAATTTTAGCCCCAGTGTTTGTCCCAGGTCTTAAGATGCTCCAGACAGAACTTTAAGGCAATCAGATGAAGCCTTTAGGATCAGGGTGCAAAAGAATGACCCCTGTAAACATGCAAAAAAGGGCAAAAGTCGGACTTTCAAAAATTCATAACTCACTTCCTGTTCATATTAGACGTTAAAATATCAAATTTTTCGCCATGCCCGATGAGACTGCCAAGTTTGGTGAGTTTTTGTGCATGTTTCGGGGGTCAAAAATGCGATCGAACAATCGGAAAAATAATAATAATAATAATTTCTACAAAAACAATAGGGACTTCGCAGCGGTCGCTGCTCAGGCCCTAATAATAATAATAATAATATTATTAATAATAAAAGTAATAATATTTTCTACAAAAACAATAGGGACCTCGCAGCCGTCGCAGCTCGGGCCCTAATAACAATTTCTAGAAAAACAATAGGGACCTCGCAGCGGTCACTGCTCGGGCCCTAATAATAATAATAAAAATAATAATAATTTCCACAAAAACAATGGGGACCTCGTAGCGGTCGCTGCTCGGGCCCTAATAATAATTTCTACAAAAACAATAGGGACCTCGCCGCCGTCGCTGCTCGGGCCCCAATAATAATTTCTACACAAAGTCCATTGTGGTGACCCGCCCCCTTTTAAGGAAATTAAAAATGGCCGACTTCCTGTAAAACCTAGCTCATTGCTCCAAGAGACTTTTTTGTAGGTCTTGGTCTTATACATACAGTGAACCCTCGCTACTTCGCGGTTCACCTTTCGCGGGTTCAGTGCTTCGCGGGTCTAAAAAATATTCGGGGGCATTGTAGTTTCGCCGAGCGGCACGACGGGGCGCTGGAGCGGTTAGACGGCCGGCGTGCGCCGAAGAAGAGCGTGGGCGAAGAGGAGAGTGGACGAAGAAGAGCACGTTCCCCCGGACACGATCGGTGGCGACGTTTCGCGCGGTTTGGACCGTACCAGAGCTCCGGCCGGCGTGCGTGGCAGTTAAGCCGTAGAGGAACACCTTCCCCGGGCACGGGCGGTGCCAAGCGGCCCCTAAGTTTAACCGAATGGAAGCTCCGGAGGAGGAGGGCATGCTCGCGTCACAGTAAGCCGAAGAGGAGCACCTTCCACGGGCACGGGCGGTTCCAAGCGGCCCCTAAGTTTAACCGAATGGAAGCTCCGGAGGAGGAGGGGATGCTCGCGTCACAGTAAGCCGAAGAGGAGCACCTTCCCCGGGCACGGGCGGTTTCAAGCGGCCCCTAAGTTTAACTGAATGGAAGCTCCGGAGGAGGAGGGCATGCTCGCGTCACAGTAAGCCGAAGAGGAGCACCTTCCCCGGGCACGGGCGGTGCCAAGCGGCCCCTAAGTTTAACCGAATGGAAGTTCCGGGGGAGGAGGGCGGGCGTGTGTCACAGTTAAGCCGAATTGGAGCACCTCTTCCGCCCGGGCACGAGCGGAGCGCGAGGCTGTCAGTTATGAATGAATAAATGAATAAATAAATAAAGAATGCCACCTTTCATTTCACAGGGTACACCGGACGGCGTACCAGCAGGTAAAAGTCGGAGTAATTAAATAAATACAAAAAGAATGGCTGGGGAATTAAAAAATAATATGTTTTAATAATAATTTGTTTTTTTTGTTATAACATGAATTTCACTCTCTCTCTCCCCGTATATATATATATATATATATATATATATATATATATATATTTATATATTTATTATATATATTGTATTTTTTTTAAGCATTTTTGAAGGTGTGCCGCTACTTCGCGGATTTTCAGTTTTCGCGGGTGGTCTCGGTCCCCATTAACCGCGATAACCGAGGGTTCACTGTACTCCATAAAATTTACAAAAGGCGAGGTGAAACACTCAACCAGGGTTGCTTTTTTGAACATTTCTCGAGGGCCATGGCGAGCCATTTCAAAAAAGCTGCACAACTAACGTATAAAATATTGATAAATTTGCTCGGCCTGATGTGTGTGTAAAGTTTCACGAGTTGTCGTTCATATTTACAACCTCATAATCAGCGTTGTTTTATTGCCGAACAGTGCAATGCCACTCCCACAACCTTTCACGAAAAAGGACGAATTTCGTATTGTGACATCCTCATGGCCGAAACAGTAATCCGAGCATATATGAGGGCGACCTTGTTGAGTTGCACGGAGAAAAACATCCAAGAAAATAACTTGTATTAGCTTTTACCAGTTGGTGGCGCTACTACTACGATGAAAAATAAGTTGGTAGAAGTCTTCAGGGCTGAAGTATCCTCAAATGTGTACAACTTCGAGAAGATAGGATCATCTGAGTCATGTTGCCGGAGCTTTTGTTGTCACAAAGTACAATCGGACTTTTCAGCACCGTAATAGCCACGCCTTTTGCCAAAACGTCACAAAATTCGGCAGAGAGTAAGATCATTGTCTTGAGTCTTTTCTGACTAATTTTCAGTCGGATTCGTCAGAAGGGCACCGTGCAGTACGTGAAAATTTAAATAAAAACACATTTTTGATTCCACTTGGCGGCGCTGTGTGTAAAACAAAATAATAACATTAAGATGTCTTCAGGTCGGGACGTTTTATTTACAGGTGAAGGTTTGGATTTTTAGGAGCATGTGCAGGGGAGTTATTAAGCATTCATTTATTTGTATTAGGTTCATTTTGTCTTCTTATTATTGATATTTGACTGATTCATTAAAAGCAGACATTTATGTTTTAGGTTAATTTTTTACCTGACATGTTTCAGCGAGTCTTTCGCCTTCTTCAGAGTGTCGCATGATGGTGTCTTGAGACCAGTCTTTATCAGCTGATGTTCCATGAGGGTGTGACTTACCTGTCAAAAAAATTAAAAAATCAGAGCAGTAAAAGAACAAGCACAACATGAACATTACAAATCAGCAATCACTGACCACTGCAAAAGGGAAAACCACATCATGGACCGGGAGAAGGGCAGGGTCATCCGCACAGAAGAGAACAAACTACAGCGCTGGATCAGAGAGGCCATTGAGATCTGCAAGCGAGGCATAAAAACCATGAACAGAGACAAGGGAGCCTTCATCCTCTCTACCACCTGGAGCAGCGTCTTGGCGGAGTGAATGGACAGCGGGGGGCGTGACTTGCCTTCATTCTTGTGACAGGTAAGGCACGCCTTCATGGAACATCAGCTGATAAAGACAGGTCACAAGACACCATCACAGGGTTCGAAGTTAACTTTAAAAACTGCTTGCCCATAGGGCAAGTGCCACTAAAATTTGCCTTGCCCGAGTGGCCAAATTACTTGCCCAACTTGGGCAAGTGACAATTTTTTTTCTCTTGCCCTGAGTGACTTTTTGTATGACAAAGTGTCTAATTACAAATTGCATGAATTTTTTGTTCGGACAGTTCCCGCCTAGAAAGAATTAAAAATACGTTACAATCATAAGGGTTGCTTATAGAAAAATGTATCATGTATTAACACATTAATTAGGTGTCTGCTGACCCAGGATTATGTTATTGTTATGTTATGTTATATATGAAAGAGAATGTGGAATGACACTGAACGATGGAAGGTGGAAGGATGTGGAAAGATTGTGAATGACATTGAATGATTTGGAATGACACTGAAAGATTTTGAATAATACTGAATGACACTGAATGAAGTAAAACTTTCTGGGAACGGGCCAATTCAAGATAGCTGCCGCACTGTGGGGGAGGCTTTGGTACCAAATTTGGAAAGAGACCCAAACGGTTGGGTCCATTTTATATCAGTGTGGGGGTGAAACGTTGGTCTCGGCGGAGCTGTCTGAATATTGGAGAAGTTAGAAGACAAAGTAAAACAGAACAATTAAAATCACTCTTCAAATACATATTGTTTGGTGGGCAGAGCATGATTTACAGCTCACCATTTTATTGCATGCACCAAGCATGTTATACATTTTTCTGTCCATGGGATGGCGTAGTCAAGAAAAATGAAGCATCTCGAAGCCCATTCGTGTGTGAAGTATTTCCCTGCAGGGCTTGGCTGCTTTATGGGGCTTCATTTTGCCATCACTAGTTTTAGATAGTTTTAATTTTTGAAAGAGCATTTTTGTTTTAGTATTAAGGTAGGCCAGAAATGGAATGAAATGCAGAGATAGAAATGACACAGGAAAAATTTGGCTAGAAGGGCTATAATTTTCATTAAAGCAGAGAAGAAAATAGAAACTACAAAAAACATTGATGTGTACTTGTCCACTTTAAGGTAGAACTGGTTGAAGTGAAATGAGTCACAAGATTGGAAAAATAGGAAATAAAATAGAATTAACATGTTCATTTTTGTGATAAGAAATTTGTGATTAGGTGAAAAGGGGAAAAAAAAGAGAATTACAGGCTTTTCAAATAAAACAACCTAATTTAAATTGGCCAACTTGTAAAATGGAAAAGAAAATTCTAAATTATGCACAGAAAGCATGAACGTGTTGGGCAGAAGGAAGGAAAAAGAAAAGAAAGAAAGGAGGAAGCAGTAAGTCTTGTTACAAAACATTAACTTTTCAGGACGAGATGTGGTAGCAATGGAGGATCACGTGACGTAAAAAGTCAAACATAAAAGTGTGTGTAGAAGGAGTTCTACATCAACATGCGTTTTACTCATTAGGCCGTGATACACTGGCAAAATTGGACTTCAATAGAATTAATAAGCACGGGCGAATTCAAACAAACGTCAAAACTTTAAAGGGGCGCATTGTCAGTGATAAGAAAGAGAAAAGATATTGCCAGACCACTTTTCTGTAAAAACTTTCCTTGGGACGCCTCGGTGACCCCCATTAAATCCCTGACCCTTCATAGATAAAGTTGAGGCCCAGTGCCTCTCAGGGCTGTAATTTATGTGGCAGAGAAAGGTCCAACAAGCCTTGGTAATCTTTAAAACAGTATCGTCATGGCCATGGAATGGGTTGTGTATGTTGGAACTTGTGAAGATACACTACAAGATTGTATCGACAAAGCATCTTAACGCACTACCAAATTATTATAAGCCATTTGAGCAAAACAGTGACTGCAAAAAATGACTTCATTAGCCTGGGTTACTGCAGGAACCAGGGCAAAATGAATTCATTTGCATATTTAGTCACAACAATTTGGATTTCGTGGCAGAGAACCACTTAGAGTGTGATTAAGAGCTTTCACTGCTGCTTTAAGGAATCAAAAAATTACATTCTTTTCCCACCACATTCACATTGCACGCCGGCCTAATTGTCACAGGGACACATTATACTGATAAGTTGCGGTGCATTTCAGCCCAGCGTCATTTTTTCCCCGCATCATCTAGGAGGCGCCACACGACTGTGGAGCCGTCCAAATTATCACCAAACCGCGACTTGACCTTCCTCCCGACTGGAGGAACTCAGACTTGTAACACAGACCAGGTGCGCATTCCAGACTGATAAGAAGTAAAAGTGTTTGAGAACCAAGGTCGCAGCCTGAAATCAAACTGACTTTTATGCGATGGGAGTACTAACATTGTGATACCAACGGATAAGAGATTGTTAGGATAAGCAGGAAGAGCGTAGGCGGGTGTGAGCTAATTAAAATTTGGGGTTTCCCATCTTGTATGAGTTGTATGGTTACAATGTGGACTGACAGTCAAGATAAATGTTCATGCGTTCTGTCGACATTGGGCTTTAAAAACCACAACAGGAAAAGAAAAGTTGTGCATAAAGCACGTCTAAAATAGTTATTTGTGAACGCAAAATTCACTTAACAGAAAATGACACAATTACAATTGGAAACTGCCTCGCCTTTATATCGACACAGCGCAGCTAAAAGGGAAAATGAACACACCCCCACACGCACACACACGCAGAAAATCAACTTGACAATTTGATCCCACGCCAGGGAAAAAGGTACCAGTAATTGAACGCACACATTGGGAGAACAAAGGTGCAAACATTGCTGAGGACAGGATCAGCAAATTGGCAGATGGCAAATCCTGGCTGCCTAATTCATTGATTGGAAAAGTAATAAGAGTGACACAAGAGCATAACTATGTGTCAAGAGAGGGGTAGTATGATATGAAATTGTTCCCACATACAGACTTTTCAACAAAAAACTTTTTTTTAGACAGTGTTATTTGTTTGAGATGCAATATTGTTTGGTTGTAATTCATATGTTTTCAAAATGGATTAAGTTGTTTCCGACAACATATGTTGATGCTAAAACAGTTGGAAAAAGTGTTGTGTAATCAAATTGTCAGGTTCAATCACCTAAGCATTCACTGAACATAGGCTAAATGAATGGAAGGAAGACAAGAGTTGATCTTTTACTCGCGAGGAGAACGAACGGAGGTGTGCTCAGTTACATCTCCAAATTCGTTCTGGAGCACACTCCGCCGAGCCCTCTATTTTATTAGGGAAGTCCCTAACAATACAATGTATTTGCACTAAGGGATGAAGGGGGGAGCACCAGCAGGAACATGTAAACATCTCAGACACAAGAGGAAAGACAGACATCAATGGCAGTCATCCACTGATTGAAAAGGCAGATATGCCCTTTTAGTGCTCTGGTACTAAAGTCTCAGTCCTTTTGTTTCAGAGGTGTGTCTCAGCACACCTCCTTTGATGTTGCAGACGTTGATCCAGTCTTCAGGCATCCGCTTCTCTGTGAAGTCTTCTCATCCATATGGTCAAACATGGGTCACGCTGTGGAACAATTCTTTTGCAATACTAATAGAGTAAAATATGGGATAAAATACATCTTCAACCTAACACAAATTATCCTGACATTTGGAATTTCAAGAAGTGATTTGAAGTGAAAATTATGCATTTTGTGAATGATGTTGTAACAAGTGGGACAGTTGTTGCAAAATTGACTCAAAGCGTCATTGTGCATACAGTCTGCAGGACTTGTGGAACGCACTAATGGGACTGTTAAGGGCAGACTTATCAAGACAATGAGGGAAAAAAAGGAGACAATGACCAGACTGTGTTTCAATCACAACAATGAGGATAGTGCCAGCCGAAGTTAGGACACTATCCCCTATCGACTCTCAGGTTCATCAGAACCACCAGCGACTGGCACATCAGTCCCAGTCCACATGGGAAACATGTTTTGACCAAAAAGAAAAAAAAAAAAAAAGACGCAATTACTGGTCAGTGTGTTCTGATCCACAGAGAAATCACGTCCGTGTGGGAGACCAACTCTTCTTCAAGGTGCTGAAACGACTTCGTTGGGACAAGTGAATGCTGAGATGGCCCTCGCCAGATGATTGCAGTGACCCCGACGGCAGCAAAGGTCGCGGGGCGTGGCAGCTGGATCCACCAGTTGCAGTACAAGCTTCTCCGGTTTCCAGCTAAAGGCCGAGCAACGCGAATCCCTCGAACAGGAGCCCACCTGAGTCACAATATCGGACCACACGCACATCGGAACCGCACAACCAGCCACAGATACGAATGTTGAAGCCACAGAACAAAAAGATTAGATATTGTTTGGAAATTAATGACGTACATAAAGAATTTTAGCCTTGATTGGAGAACATTACTGCATTTACATTTTTAATAAAATGAAACAATTATTGATGTTATGACCACTACGAAGAATTTGAAAGACAATATACCGGGATAATTATGGTTTTCATTTTTGTTATGTGTAGTCTGTTCATGTTGCATTATTCTTATGACAAAGATGATTATTAACTGCATGTTTGTTGCCCAAATGTACCATTACAACCTGATTGATGTTGAGAATGACGAATTCGAACTGGACAATGACAAACTCGAACTGGACACTGAAACCTAAATAACACATGGACCCTTTTGCCCCTGCCCCCACACATGCACACACATACACCACACACGAAGATCCGGGAGGTAAAGACGGCTGTCCCCTCCTACAACGAGGCAAGGGCCTCCATCAAGTCGCCGCAGAGACAAGCTCTGCGTGGAGACAAACTCTGCGTGGAGACAGTTTTGTTATTTTTCACTAGGTATAGTGAAGTTTTTTTATGTTTTATTCCCAAGTGACCAACATACCATGAGAATCTCGTTCCACGCCGGAAGGGAGGAGGGGAATTTTGTCCCTACTGAGGGTTTTCGCCCCTCCACGGATGACCACACTGTTGTATGATTTCATTATGATGATCTGTCTTAAAGCCGTAAGGACATGATTTAAACCCACAAACGGGTGAATGTGAGATGGGATGAGGATATGTAAATAGTTTGTGTATTTCTAATCATGTTTTTATACACTATTTGTATCAGTTATAATTGCGCACACACACAGACACTCACATTATTGCTTTAGCACACACGCGCACAACTGGAACACACGCACACACTTTAGTTTCGAATTCCTGACTGACTACTGTGGTTGATTGCTTCCTGCCTGCCTGCTAGAATTTCAGACAGACCTCCATTGTCTGCTTAGGTTGCTGATAAAAGACCGAACGGGTGGTAGAGAGTGAGAGAGAGTGCGCGAGATTGAACTGGCAAGACGCCTGCTTCACCTCCTGACTTCCTCTCCCATTCGCGAATGGTCAAAAACAAAACTCTAACTGGTTTGGTCTGGATTTATGCCACCTTCAGTCTAAAAATGGCGTCAGGACGTTTTAAACCTGACAGTTGCCTTGAGATCTCCGAGCTCGAACTGCCCTATTCCCACCTTGATCACAAGCTCCCATGAACCACTTGGACAGGGTTGCCTGTGTCCTTCTCGTTGATGTCCTTTGTGGCTCCATTCCTTTTCAGTGCTCCTAAAACAAAAAAGACAAGAAGCCAACTTAGTAAAGCTATTTAATGATTGTGAAACCTTATGGGACATGCTGAAATGTCTTCACACCACAATCCCTTAAAAAAAAAATTAAAAAAAAAATATATTACCGTATAGAACATCAGAAAAAGGCAGGTCTCGGCGCTTGTTCTTGCTACGATGTCCAAAGAGATTGTACTTCAGAGACAGAGGATTTGTCATGATGAACGCCATCATTGTTCTGACACTATCGTCCAATCCACCAATACCTGCAACCATTATAACATGGGTGTCACTCGATCCAGATAATCATCACACACTTAAAAATATTTTGGCAGTTAAACTGGGTATGATAAACGTCACAGGAAAGGAATTGTCGATTAAGTGAACAGCTTCGGTAACGCCATATACACTCAAAGGGCAAGAGCCCAACATTCTACCAAAATGATTATGATTAGGGAGGTAACGATTCACTCAAGCCCCGATTCGATTTTTGATTTTCAGTTCCCGATTTCGATTCGATATTTTAATTGTTTTAAGTTGCTGCCACGTTTGTCTCTGTGCGCTCGTGTGATGCTGCAGCGATCCACAAACAAAATATGTCTATACGTCTTGTGCATTTTGAATGGAACCAAAAAACAATACACGATGCCAAATTGTACTATTATTATGAAACTGCCTATGAGTAGTAAAAGAAATACTTGTAAAAATATTTCACATTTTTAGAGCCCCAATACATTCTTTTAAATATAGAAGGGACTGAAATCATGTGAAAATTGAGTCTTTTTCTCAGTTTCCGACTTGGGGTGAACACATTCGGCTTATCATAGTTGCAGTTGACCATCTTGAACTCTGAAGTCTTTCAACTCGGCCTTCCGAATCAGGGTTTTAGAGGTGGGGCTATTTAGTGATACAGTAGGATGGTTTGATCTCTGTAGCTCCAGAATCAGGAATGTACTGGGACTGGGGTTCCTACTTGGGTTTAGGGTACCTAATTTTATATTTCAAGAAATTAAATAATTATTTATAATTTTGAAGATAATACATTAAAATTTCATCATTTTCATACCTGCATTAGATCCTGCAGTAGACTCACAGACTCAACACGTTGGACGTACTCAAGGACCTTCTGCAGCGCCTCTCTTGGTTAGGAAGCTTTTTCTCTGTGACAATCCATGGGGAGGTGTAGATGGTACTTCGTCATCACAGGCTTCAGACTCGTCACTTGAGAAAACATCCCTGCAATGGATGCATAGACACTTGGGCATGAATGTCATTTAACAACAAAAGCTAGAACAAAAAGCTTTGCATTTAAAAGAATACATCTGTGATGGGGAAGCCAGGTTAAAGTGTTAATTTTATAATTATGTAATTAGCTGCAGGTTAGTCTAGTGAAGGTGTAATCACTTCTATTTTGGAGCATAGCTTTTGCTCTGTCCAATCATTGCCTCACCTGCTGAAACCCACATTCGGGTATTTTACAAACCAAAAACTTAAATACCTGTACAGCTCTCATTTTTAACTTATTTTCTCTAACCTTTACCCACAAAATTTGAATATTCAAAATAAAAGTACACAAAGAAGTCACAATTTTTCCACATTAGTTACTTACGTAGTTCCTCTCAAATGCAGCTCAACACTGCATTGAATTAGAGCTTGATAAGCCTACACACAAAACATACAAAGCACATTGTGGCATGATTCTGAATGAGCCAATCTAGCATTTCAACATCTGTTCAACTGTTGGAATTTTAACTATTATCTGACTCTATTAACCAACATTCATCCAACAATTATGCGCGCTCGTTTTGGACACTGCATTGAATTAGAGCTTGATAAACCCACACACAAAACATACAAAGCACATTGTGGCATGATTCTGAATGAGCCAATCTAGCATTTCAATATCTGTTCAACTTTCATCTTGAATTTCTATTATTTAAATAACAGGCAACATTCAACAGTTAATATGTTTTGCTTTACTTACCCAAATCAAACACATCACAAAAAAGCCTTAAATGAGCTAGTGGAGTAGATTGTATTAATTTGAGTGAAAGCTTAAGTCTTTTGGAGAATTTTGGAGAGAGATCGAGGGACACTGTGTTTAGCGTCGTAGGCCCAATGCTAACAATATGTAGCTCGTTGTAAAGGTCCTCATAAAAATAAATAAAACACACAACGCTTATCAGTATTATTAAAAGGGTGATTATAATGTACTTAAGTTTTCCCCAAAATAATTCGAGTACGTACGTTGTTGATATACCCTCTGTGTTCTCGTCACTTATCATTTTAGCATACTGTGTTTTAGCTAACGCACCAAGCAGTTTTCCAACACAGGCAACCTTGAAAAATTACAAAACACATTGTAAAGTAAGTCTAAAAAATGAGAGCCAGACATTTACCCAAGATTAATTAATTAATTCAATTATCGTTCGGGACTCACCGTGCTTTCAGCTCTTCTGCCGCACCTCAAAGACCGCGTAGCTTGCATTCGCTCCTTTTCTCACAGTTTGAATATGCTGCCTTCAAAAGAATCTGTAATTTTGACAACTCCAACTTGAATCTACAAAAATCAAGCAATAAGGTAGAAATAACTTCAAATATACTTTGAATAAAGATCTTTCACAGCATACAGAATTAATAAAATAACATTAATTAATAATGTTGATTTTGTTTATTTAAAAAAAAGTAACTGTGTTGACTGTTGGATGTGGCTGACAATGCTGGACCTGCCTTGTCAAATAGTTCATAGATGACAATCTTAGCTGTCTGGTATATTATAAAATGTTATCTTGTCCCTTAAGGGTTATTAAGTCACAGTTGGGGGTACATGTAAATTCACAAAATATAACGTCCAGCCTTGTTAAATTTAGCATAGATAAATACATGAATTTAATTTTAATTTTAATAAATCAATCAATCCTCTGTACTGCTTCTTGTCCTCACAAGGGTCCCCGGGAGTGCTGGAGCCTATCCCAGCTGTCTTCGGGCAGTCGACAGGGTACACCCTGAACTGGTTGCCAGTCAATCGCAGGGCACACAGAGACAAGCAACCATCCGCTCTCACACTCAGACCTTGGACCAGTGACCAATCAACCTATCATGGATGTTTTTGGAAAGTGGGAGGAAACCGGCGAAAACCCTAGCAGGCACAGGGAGAACCTTGCACTTCTGTACTGTGATGCGGACTTGCTAACCAGTCCGCCACCGTGCCGCTTGTTCTAAAGAGTCCCAGAAAATAAAAACACCCGTCCCTTAGTCAAAAGCGGAAAAAGTCCAACAACAACCCGACCATAATTTGCATTGTTCCATAAGTTAAATCAATGTCAAACCTAATAAAAGCTGACTTCTGGTCCTCAAAAATCCTACACTTATTTTCGTCCTTTCACAATCTCGCAGCATAGGCTCCATGGCCATGTCTCTATCGTTTTGGCATCCATTGAATAGTTCTACTGAGAATAGTCTTCAGGGTGGTTACTATTAGCATAGCATGCATTAAATATCAAAAAGGCTCCAGAACAAATTTTCAAACCCATGCCCGCTTAGCTCATCTATAACCCATACAGGACCCAGACATGGTTGACCAGCTCTAACCTATGCCCACTTATCCCACACATAACCCAAACAGGACCGATAAATGGTGACCACTTCTAACCCATGCCCACTTAGCCCACACATAACCCAAATAGGACCCAGACATGGTTGACCAGCTCTAACCCATGCCCACTTGGCCCATATACAGCCCATATGAGACCCTCACATGGTTGACCAGTTCTAACCCATGCCCACTTAGCCCACACATAACCCAAATAGGACCTATAAATGGTTTCAGTAGTAGATTCAGTAGTTTTTATCATTACAGCATTTTCCCCTCTGTATAATGGACAGACATTAGGAGTGTTTCCTTACACTTAGATACGTTTATACTGTGTATATTTGCATGCTTTTTATGAATGTCTGCTGCTAATGTTATACATTAACGGCTACATTACGCCGCCGACTCTGTGTGAGCTATATCTTTGCTGCTGTAACACCTCAAATTTCCCCATTGTGGGACTAATAAAGGACATCTTTATCTTTATCTTTACCAGTTCTAACCCATGCCCACTTAGCCCATACACAACCCGTATTGCACCCACAACATTTGCCCAGTTTAAGCCCATGCCCACCAATCCCAGATGGCGCCCACATGGAACCCTGTACCATTGCCCACTTCTAGCCCATTCCCACTTGGTACCCAGGAATCCCGCATTTACCCCATTTGGGGCCCAGTTGGACATGTTGGCTGGGTACAGTACTTTTATTCTTGCAGTATTTTTATCATTGCAGTATTTTCAATCATTCAGTATTTTTTTTTATCATTGCAGCATTTTTATTTATTTCCCCTCTGAACCATAGACAGGCATTAGGAGTGTTTCCTTACACTTGTATATGTTGTGGGCTGTAAGTGTGTATATACATGGGGATCTGTGTATATACGTATATACTGTGTATATTTGCATGCTTTTTATGAATGCCTGCTGCCAATGTTATACATTAACGGCTACATTACGTCGGTGCCACTGTGTGATGTATATCTTTGCTGCTGTAACACTGCAAATGTCCCCGTTATGGGACAATTAAAAGACATCTTTATCTTTAGAAATTGAAGATTCACTTGCGAGGCCATTTTCAACACGGACCTTTCAAGAGAAGCTATATCGTCCAACACTCGGTCAGTGCTGTCTAAGTGCTTTTCTGTATATTGTTTGTCCACCCGTGGTGTCATAAATTATGGTATTATGAGGGGGATTTATTCAAGTAGGACTAAGTAGGACTTCATTGAAGGCCCAGGTGTGAAATGCATGGCCCTCCACTGGTTCAAATAATATCTAAAACTAAATTACCAGTTACATGTGCAATTTCAATATTCAACAATTATCTCAACAAAAAAGGACAATCTGAATTTTTTTTAAATGCACAATAAAACAGAAAAGCCATTTCCGGGTATTTTACAATTCAGTCTTCATTGGGGAAAAAACATTCAACAATTTGCTTTTCTTATTTAATACATAGTTCAGCACAGCAGGTGGCGGACAAGCACCTTAAAACGTCATTCGCCTACACAAGGAAGAAGAACATGCCCGAGGCGCTCCCGTGTCCTCGTCTTTCGGTCAACCTGAGAATAATGTTCTTGAGGATTAAAGTTTATAAATGTAAGTATGATGTGATTTTTTATTTTATTTTATGTTGTTGAACAGTGTTTTTGTTTATTTTATAATTTCGTCATTAAAAGGCTGTGGCGGTTGGAGAGTCAGCTTCGTGTTAGGGCGTGTTAAAGATCCCGATACCCACACTACACCCTCATTGAAGTATATACGAGTAAAATTATTCGAGCGCGCAGCCAAAGTATATTGTCCACAATTATTTGCGGACTTAACCAAAATCCCATTGAACTGGCGATGTTCGGTGGAATTCTTGTGCCCATGCTGAAAAAAATTCTCTTCAAATGTACATATCAAATTATGACATTATGATAAACAGTTGCATGTGTGCAATTTCGGTCACTCTTTTAAAGTCACCTACGTGTTTTGTCCGAGTGCAGCTAGCGTACTTAGCGACCTTGTGTGCATGCGCCGCAGATTGTGAGAGCGCCTCAAATAGTACAAATGAAGCTATAGCTTGTTCCGGTGGGTCCCAAGCCAGGGTTTTTTCTTAACTACCACATTACTTAAGTTTTAATATCACTCTCAACGTCAAAATTGTTACAAATAAATACATAATGATAACGTGCCGCCAAGCTCGATGACATAGGAGGCGGAAGTTGGTGTCGTCACACGCATTGTCCCAATTTTGCAATATCGGTACGCTTGGAACCTGTGCTCTGCAACACCCCATGTACACGTCAACGAGGAACGTATGGTGTAGAGTGTTTATTGCGATTGGGCCATTCTTTGTCACGGTCTTCTCTCTGACAAATTGGCATATTTAGCAGCCAAAATATAATGAGCCGTTGCTGTGATAGTAGTTGCAGCCCAAGGTTATTTTAGTAAACGAAAATGAACTCAAAACTTGAATAGAAAAAAATAAAATTCGATAATGAAAAAAATACAGTGAACCCTCGGTTATCGCGGTTAATGGGGACCGAGACCACCCGCGAAAACTGAAAATCCGCGAAGTAGCGGCGCACCTTCAAAAATGCTTAAAAAAAAAAAGTGCGAAGTAGTGGTGCACCTTCAAAAATGCTTAAAAAAAAAATAATAATAAATATGTATATATATATATATATATATATATGTATATATAAATATATATATACACGGGTAGAGAGAGAGAGAGTGAAATTCATGCTATAACAAAAAAAAAAATTATTATTAAAACTTATTATTTTTTTATTCCCCAGCCATTATTTTTGTATTTATTCAATTACTTCTTTTTGTATTTTTTTAATTACTTCGACCTTTACCTGCTGGTACGCCGTCCGGTGTGCCCTGTGAAATGAAAGGTAGCATTCTTCATTTATTTTTTTTATTCATTTATTCATTCATAACTGACAGCCTCGCGCTCCGCTCGTGCTCGGGCGGAAGAGGTGCTCCTCTTCGGCTTAATTGTCATGCACCTGCTCCCCCGAAGCGTGTCTCCGTTCGGTTGAACTCGGTTTCATTTCGCCCCGCCCGTGCCCGGGGAAGGTGCTTCTCTTCGGCTTAACTGTGACGCGAGCATGCCCTCCTCCTCCGGAGCTTCCATTCGGTTAAACTTAGGGGCCGCTTGACACCGCCCGTGCCCGGGGAAGGTGCTCCTCTTCGGCTTAACTGCCACGCACGCCGGCCGGCCTCCTCCGGAGCTCTCGTACGCTCCCGAACAGAGCGAAATGTCGCCCCGCTAGTGCCCGGGCGGAAG
>NW_028283908.1:7500-15000 GCF_059441095.1 Idiotropiscis lumnitzeri
GGAGCGAGCGCCCCCCAGCTCCATCGCTCTGGGGGTAATAGGCCGGCGTCTGCCACACTTAGGCCGGAGAGGAGCACCTTCCCCGGGCACGGGCGGGGAGCGAGCGCCCCCAGCTCCATCGCTCCGGGGGTAATAGGCCGGCGTCTGTCACACTTAGCCCGAATATGAGCACCTTCCCCGGGCACGGGCGGTGCCAAGCGTCCCCTAAGTTTGCCCAAATGGAAGCTCCGGAGGAGGAGTGCGGGCGTGTGTCACACTTGGCCCGAATAGGAGCACCTTCCCCGGGCACAGGCGGTGCCAAGCGGCCCCTAAGTTTGCCCAAATGGAAGCTCCGGTGGAGGAGTGCATGCTGCATGACAGTGAAGCCGAATAGGAGCACCTTCCCCGGGCACATACGGTGCCAAGCGGCCCCTAAGTTTGCCCTTATGGAAGCTCCGGAGGAGGAGTGCATGCTGTGTGACAGTGAAGCCGAATAGGAGCACCTTCCCCGGGCACAGACGGTGCCAAGCGGCCCCTAAGTTTGCCCAAATGGAAGCTCCGGAGGAGGAGTGCATGCTGCATGACAGTGAAGCCGAATAGGAGCACCTTCCCCGGGCACAGACGGTGCCAAGCGGCCCCTAAGTTTGCCCTTATGGAAGCTCCGGAGGAGGAGTGCATGCTGCCTGACAGTGAAGCCGAATATGAGCACCTTCCCCGGGCACAGGCGGTGCCAAGCGGCCCCTAAGTCTACCCTCATGGAAGCTCCGGAGGAGGAGTGCGGGCGTGTGTCACACTTGGCCCGAATAGGAGCACCTTCCCCGGGCACAGGCGGTGCCAAGCGGCCCCTAAGTTTGCCCTTATGGAAGCTCCGGAGGATGAGTGCATGCTGCCTGACAGTGAAGCCGAATATGAGCACCTTCCCCGGGCACAGGCGGTGCCAAGCGGCCCCTAAGTTTGCCCTAATGGAAGCTCCGGGGGAGGAGTGCGGGCGTGTGTCACACTTAGCCCGGAGAGGAGCACCTTCCCCGGGCACAGACGGTGCCAAGCGGCCCCTAAGTTTGCCCTTATGGAAGCTCCGGAGGAGGAGTGCGGGCGTGTGTCACACTTGGCCCGAATATGAGCACCTTCCCCGGGCACAGGCGGTGCCAAGCGGCCCCTAAGTTTGCCCAAATGGAAGCTCCGGAGGAGGAGTGCGGGCGTGTGTCACACTTGGCCCGAATATGAGCACCTTCCCCGGGCACAGGCGGTGCCAAGCGGCCCCTAAGTTTGCCCAAATGGAAGCTCCGGAGGAGGAGTGCGGGCGTGTGTCACACTTGGCCCGAATATGAGCACCTTCCCCGGGCACAGACGGTGCCAAGCGGCCCCTAAGTTTGCCCAAATGGAAGCTCCGGAGGAGGAGTGCATGCTGCCTGACAGTGAAGCCGACTATGAGCACCTTCCCCGGGCACAGGCGGTGCCAAGCGGCCCCTAAGTCTACCCTCATGGAAGCTCCGGAGGAGGAGTGCGGGCGTGTGTCACACTTGGCCCGAATATGAGCACCTTCCCCGGGCACAGACGGTGCCAAGCGGCCCCTAAGTTTGCCCAAATGGAAGCTCCGGAGGAGGAGTGCACGCTGTGTGACAGTGAAGCCGAATATGAGCACCTTCCCCGGGCACAGGCGGTGCCAAGCGGCCCCTAAGTTTGCCCTTATGGAAGCTCCGGAGGAGGAGTGCATGCTGTGTGACAGTGAAGCCGAATATGAGCACCTTCCCCGGGCACAGGCGGTGCCAAGCGGCCCCTAAGTTTGCCCAAATGGAAGCTCCGGAGGAGGAGTGCGGGCGTGTGTCACACTTGGCCCGAATAGGAGCACCTTCCCCGGGCACGGGCGGTGCCAAGCGGCCCCTAAGTTTGCCCAAATGGAAGCTCCGGAGGAGGAGTGCATGCTGCCTGACAGTGAAGCCGAATATGAGCACCTTCCCCGGGCACAGGCGGTGCCAAGCGGCCCCTAAGTCTACCCTCATGGAAGCTCCGGAGGAGGAGGGCGGGCGTGTGTCACACTTGGCCCGAATAGGAGCACCTTCCCCGGGCACAGGCGGTGCAAAGCGGCCCCTAAGTCGGTAAAGGTTGAAATAAGTAAATAAATACAAAAAGGACGAGGGGGGAAAAAAAAAGGCAAAAACGTATAAAATTCCCCCATTCATTTCAATGGGCTCGGCCGAATTGGGCTTGCGGGACCGCCGAGGGCACGCCGGAGGGCGGTTGAGTCGGTAAAAGTTGAAATAAATGAATAAATACAAAAAGAACGAGGGGGGGAAAAAAAGGCAAAAACGTATAAAATTCCCCCATTCATTTCAATGGGCTCGGCCGAATTGGGCTTGCGGGACCGCCGAGGGCACGCCGGAGGGCGGTTGAGTCGGTAAAAGTTGAAATAAATGAATAAATACAAAAAGAACGAGGGGGGGAAAAAAAAGGCAAAAACGTATAAAATTCCCCCATTCATTTCAATGGGCTCGGCTAAAATGGGCCTGCAGTACTGCCGAGAGGCCGCCGGAGGACGCCCTAGTAGGCAAACGTTGATCCCCACACACGAGGGGTCAGTTAGGCGACCAGGGGTAGCGTTTAGGCGACCAGGGGTAGCGTTTAGGTGACCAGGGGAAGCGTTTAGGCGACCAGGGGTAGCGTTTAGGTGACCAGGGGTAGCGTTTAGGCGACCAGGGGTAGCGTTTAGGCGACCAGGGGTAGCGTTTAGGCGACCAGGGGTAGCTTTTAGGCGACCAGGGGTAGCTTTTAGGCGACCAGGGGTAGCGTTTAGGCGACCAGGGGCGTTGCAGTTCCGCCGAATTGCATTAGGGGCGCTGCAGTAGGCAAACGTTCTTCCCCCCTAGTCAGAGGGTCATTTGCCTACTTCCCAGGTTTACCCGGGTTTTCCAAAACACCTGGGGCACATTTTCAGGGATCACGTTTTTAGAAACAAAAATATTCATAATTTCTTCTAAGTCCCCTTTCCAGCGGGGAACTTTGAAACATTGTATCCGACCACTGAAGGCTGTTGGCGGGCACGGCGCGGCAAACAGCCCGCACTCAGGCATGGAGCTCCGGGGAAAGTTGCCTAATTTCTTCTAAGTCCCCTTTCCAGCGGGGAACTTTGAAACATTGTATCCGACCGTGGAAGGCTGTTGGCGGGCACGGCGCGGCTCATAGCCGGCCCTCAGGCACGGAGCTCCGGGTGAATTTTCACAAATTTCTTCTAAGTCCCCTTTCCAGCGGGGAACTTTGAAACATTGTATCCGACCGTGGAAGGCTGTTGGCGGGCACGGCGCGGCTCATAGCCGGCCCTCGGGCACGGAGCTCCGGGTGAATTTTCACAAATTTCTTCTAAGTCCCCTTTCCAGCGGGGAACTTTGAAACATTGTATCCGACCGTGGAAGGCTGTTGGCGGGCACGGCGCGGCTCATAGCCGGCCCTCGGGCACGGAGCTCCGGGTGAATTTTACTCAATTCTTCTAAGTCCCCTTTCCAGCGGGGAACTTTGAAACATTGTATCCGACCGTGGAAGGCTGTTGGCGGGCACGGCGCGGCTCATAGCCGGCCCTCAGGCACGGAGCTCCGGGTGAATTTTCACAAATTTCTTCTAAGTCCCCTTTCCAGCGGGGAACTTTGAAACATTGTATCCGACCGTGGAAGGCTGTTGGCGGGCACGGCGCGGCTCATAGCCGGCCCTCGGGCACGGAGCTCCGGGTGAATTTTCACAAATTTCTTCTAAGTCCCCTTTCCAGCGGGGAACTTTGAAACATTGTATCCGACCGTGGAAGGCTGTTGGCGGGCACGGCGCGGCTCATAGCCGGCCCTCAGGCACGGAGCTCCGGGTGAATTTTCACAAATTTCTTCTAAGTCCCCTTTCCAGCGGGGAACTTTGAAACATTGTATCCGACCGTGGAAGGCTGTTGGCGGGCACGGCGCGGCTCATAGCCGGCCCTCGGGCACGGAGCTCCGGGTGAATTTTCACAAATTTCTTCTAAGTCCCCTTTCCAGCGGGGAACTTTGAAACATTGTATCCGACCGTGGAAGGCTGTTGGCGGGCACGGCGCGGCTCATAGCCGGCCCTCAGGCACGGAGCTCCGGGTGAATTTTCACAAATTTCTTCTAAGTCCCCTTTCCAGCGGGGAACTTTGAAACATTGTATCCGACCAAAGGAAGGCTGTTGGCGGGCGCGGCGCGGCTCATAGCCGGCCCTCGGGCACGGAGCTCCGGGTGAATTTTACTCAATTCTTCTAAGTCCCCTTTCCAGCGGGGAACTTTCAAACATTGTATCCGACCACTGAAGGCTGTTGGCGGGCGCGGCGCGGCTCACAGCCCGCCATCAGGCACGGAGCTCCGGGGAAATTTGCCTCATTTCTTCTAAGTCCCCTTTCCAGCGGGGAACTTTCAAACATTGTATCCGACCAAAGGAAGGCTGTTGGCGGGCGCGGCGCGGCTCACAGCCCGCCCTCAGGCACGGAGCTCCGGTGAAATTTGCTCAATTCTTCTAAGTCCCCTTTCCAGCGGGGAACTTTGAAACATTGTATCCGACCAAAGGAAGGCTGTTGGCGGGCACGGCGCGGCTCATAGCCGGCCCTCGAGCACGGAGCTCCGGGGGAATTTGCCTCATTTCTTCTAAGTCCCCTTTCCAGCGGGGAACTTTGAAACATTGTATCCGACCAAAGGAAGGCTGTTGGCGGGCACGGCGCGGCTCATAGCCGGCCCTCGAGCACGGAGCTCCGGGGGAATTTGCCTCATTTCTTCTAAGTCCCCTTTCCAGCGGGGAACTTTGAAACATTGTATCCGACCAAAGGAAGGCTGTTGGCGGGCACGGCGCGGCTCATAGCCGGCCCTCGAGCACGGAGCTCCGGGGGAATTTGCCTCATTTCTTCTAAGTCCCCTTTCCAGCGGGGAACTTTGAAACATTGTATCCGACCACTGAAGGCTGTTGGCGGGCACGGCGCGGCTCATAGCCGGCCCTCGGGCACGGAGCTCCGGGTGAATTTGCCTCATTTCTTCTAAGTCCCCTTTCCAGCGGGGAACTTTGAAACATTGTATCCGACCGTGGAAGGCTGTTGGCGGGCACGGCGCGGCTCATAGCCGGCCCTCGGGCACGGAGCTCCGGGTGAATTTGCCTCATTTCTTCTAAGTCCCCTTTCCAGCGGGGAACTTTGAAACATTGTATCCGACCACTGAAGGCTGTTGGCGGGCGCGGCGCGGCTCACAGCCCGCCCTCAGGCACGGAGCTCCGGGGAAATTTGCCTCATTTCTTCTAAGTCCCCTTTCCAGCGGGGACCTTTCAAACATTGTATCCGACCACTGAAGGCTGTTGGCGGACGCGGCGCGGCTCACAGCCCGCCCTCAGGCACGGAGCTCCGGGGAAATTTGCCTCATTTCTTCTAAGTCCCCTTTCCAGCGGGGAACTTTCAAACATTGTATCCGACCACTGAAGGCTGTTGGCGGGCGCGGCGCGGCTCACAGCCCGCACTCAGGCACGGAGCTCCGGGGAAATTTGCCTCATTTCTTCTAAGTCCCCTTTCCAGCGGGGACCTTTCAAACATTGTATCCGACCACTGAAGGCTGTTGGCGGACGCGGCGCGGCTCACAGCCCGCCCTCAGGCACGGAGCTCCGGGGAAATTTGCCTCATTTCTTCTAAGTCCCCTTTCCAGCGGGGAACTTTCAAACATTGTATCCGACCACTGAAGGCTGTTGGCGGGCGCGGCGCGGCTCACAGCCCGCACTCAGGCACGGAGCTCCGGGGAAATTTGCCTCATTTCTTCTAAGTCCCCTTTCCAGCGGGGACCTTTCAAACATTGTATCCGACCACTGAAGGCTGTTGGCGGACGCGGCGCGGCTCACAGCCCGCCCTCAGGCACGGAGCTCCGGGGAAATTTGCCTCATTTCTTCTAAGTCCCCTTTCCAGCGGGGACCTTTCAAACATTGTATCCGACCACTGAAGGCTGTTGGCGGACGCGGCGCGGCTCACAGCCCGCCCTCAGGCACGGAGCTCCGGGGGAATTTGCCCCCTCATTTCTTCTAAGTCCCCTTTAGGCGACCAGGGGTTGACAATTTAGGTGACCAGGGGTTGACAATTTAGGCGACCAGGGGTGACTTTTAGGCGACCAGGGGTGAGGTTTAGGCGACCAGGGGTGAGGTTTAGGCGACCAGGGGTAGCGTTTAGGCGACCAGGGGCGTTGCAGTTCCGCCGAATTGCATTAGGGGCGCTGCAGTAGGCAAACGTTTTTACCCCTAGTCAGAGGGTCATTTGCCTACTTCCCAGGTTTACCCGGGTTTTCCAAAACACCTGGGGCACATTTTTAGGAACCACGTTTTTAGAAACAAAAATTCTTCTATGTCCACCTCCGTGAAAGAAATTGCCCAATGGTTCCCGCGGAAGAGAGCTGCCAGGCGGACGCATACTGCAATAACGGCCGCCCTGGCGCTCTGGTGGATGTTATCCTCGAAATTTCTTCTATGTGCCCATTCCAGCGGGCAACTTGCGAACAATGGTGTCCGACCATGGAAGGCTGTTGGCGGACGCGGCGCGGCTCACAGCCCGCCCTCAGGCACGGAGCTCCGGGGGAATTTTCCCCTCATTTCTTCTAAGTCCCCATTCCAGCGGGGAGCTTGCAAACGTGGTATCCGACCACTGAAGGCTGTTGGCGGGCACGGCCCCACCAGCGCAACACGGCACTTCCTATGACTCGGGTCCGACGCAGGAGGAGCGGTCCTCCCGGCCCCACCACACGGCACTTCCTATGACTCGGGTCCGACGCAGGAGGAGCGGTCCTCCCGGCCCCGCCACACGGCACTTCCTATGACTCGGGTCCGACGCAGGAGGAGCGGTCCTCCCGGCCCCGCCACACGGCACTTCCCATGACTCGGGTCCGACGCAGGAGGAGCGGTCCTCCCGGCCCCACCACCGCCACACGGCACTTCCCATGACCCGGGTCCGACGCAGGAGGAGCGGTCCTCCCGGCCCCACCGCAACACACACAACCACTGACCGATTGGCAATCATGACCCGCCATCGGAGGGCCCCTGCCGGCCCCGGCCTCGCGCCGGGGTGTTCGGGTGGACGGTTCCTTCGGCCTGCGGGTCGACCTCTGAGCGTTGGCCGGCACCGCAGCACCGCAGCACACACATAACCACTGACCGATTGGCAATCATGACCCGCCATCGGAGGGCCCCTGCCGGCCCCGGCCTCGCGCCGGGGTGTTCGGGTGGACGGTTCCTTCGGCCTGCGGGTCGACCTCTGAGCGTTGGCCGGCACCGCAGCACACACACAACCACTGACCGATTGGCAATCATGACCCGCCATCGGAGGGCCCCTGCCGGCCCCGGCCTCGCGCCGGGGTGTTCGGGTGGACGGTTCCTTCGGCCTGCGGGTCGACCTCTGAGCGTTGGCCGGCACCGCAGCACACACATAACCACTGACCGATTGGCAATCATGACCCGCCATCGGAGGGCCCCCGCCGGCCCCGGCCTCGCGCCGGGGTGTTCGGGTGGACGGTTCCTTCGGCC
>NW_028283908.1:25000-27991 GCF_059441095.1 Idiotropiscis lumnitzeri
GCGACCAGGGGTGGGCCACTTAGGCGACCAGGGGTGGGCCGCTTAGGCGACCAGGGGTGGGCCGTTTAGGTGACCAGGGGTAGGCCGTTTAGGTGACCAGGGGTAAGGGGTTTAGGCGACCAGGGGTGGGACGTTTAGGTGACCAGGGGTGGGCCACTTAGGCGACCAGGGGTGGGACGTTTAGGTGACCAGGGGTAAGGGGTTTAGGCGACCAGGGGTGAGACGTTTAGGCGACCAGGGGTAAGGGGTTTAGGTGACCAGGGGTAAGGGGGTTAGGCGACCTGGGGCTGGAGAGGAGCACCTTCCCCGGGCACAGGCAGGGAGCGAGCGCCCCCCAGCTCCATCGCTCCGGGGGTAATAGGCCGGCGTCTGCCACACTTAGCCCGGAAATGAGCACCTTCCCCGGGCACAGGCAGGGAGCGAGCGCCCCCCAGCTCCATCGCTCCGGGGGTAATAGGCCGGCGTCTGCCACACTTAGCCCGGAGATGAGCACCTTCCCCGGGCACAGGCAGGGAGCGAGCGCCCCCCAGCTCCATCGCTCCGGGGGTAATAGGCCGGCGTCTGCCACACTTAGCCCGGAGATGAGCACCTTCCCCGGGCACAGGCAGGGAGCGAGCGCCCCCCAGCTCCATCGCCCCGGGGGTAATAGGCCGGCGTCTGCCACACTTAGCCCGGAGAGGAGCACCTTCCCCGGGCACGGGCGGGGAGCGAGCGCCCCCCAGCTCCATCGCTCTGGGGGTAATAGGCCGGCGTCTGCCACACTTAGGCCGGAGAGGAGCACCTTCCCCGGGCACGGGCGGGGAGCGAGCGCCCCCAGCTCCATCGCTCCGGGGGTAATAGGCCGGCGTCTGTCACACTTAGCCCGAATATGAGCACCTTCCCCGGGCACGGGCGGTGCCAAGCGTCCCCTAAGTTTGCCCAAATGGAAGCTCCGGAGGAGGAGTGCGGGCGTGTGTCACACTTGGCCCGAATAGGAGCACCTTCCCCGGGCACAGGCGGTGCCAAGCGGCCCCTAAGTTTGCCCAAATGGAAGCTCCGGTGGAGGAGTGCATGCTGCATGACAGTGAAGCCGAATAGGAGCACCTTCCCCGGGCACATACGGTGCCAAGCGGCCCCTAAGTTTGCCCTTATGGAAGCTCCGGAGGAGGAGTGCATGCTGTGTGACAGTGAAGCCGAATAGGAGCACCTTCCCCGGGCACAGACGGTGCCAAGCGGCCCCTAAGTTTGCCCAAATGGAAGCTCCGGAGGAGGAGTGCATGCTGCATGACAGTGAAGCCGAATAGGAGCACCTTCCCCGGGCACAGACGGTGCCAAGCGGCCCCTAAGTTTGCCCTTATGGAAGCTCCGGAGGAGGAGTGCATGCTGCCTGACAGTGAAGCCGAATATGAGCACCTTCCCCGGGCACAGGCGGTGCCAAGCGGCCCCTAAGTCTACCCTCATGGAAGCTCCGGAGGAGGAGTGCGGGCGTGTGTCACACTTGGCCCGAATAGGAGCACCTTCCCCGGGCACAGGCGGTGCCAAGCGGCCCCTAAGTTTGCCCTTATGGAAGCTCCGGAGGATGAGTGCATGCTGCCTGACAGTGAAGCCGAATATGAGCACCTTCCCCGGGCACAGGCGGTGCCAAGCGGCCCCTAAGTTTGCCCTAATGGAAGCTCCGGGGGAGGAGTGCGGGCGTGTGTCACACTTAGCCCGGAGAGGAGCACCTTCCCCGGGCACAGACGGTGCCAAGCGGCCCCTAAGTTTGCCCTTATGGAAGCTCCGGAGGAGGAGTGCGGGCGTGTGTCACACTTGGCCCGAATATGAGCACCTTCCCCGGGCACAGGCGGTGCCAAGCGGCCCCTAAGTTTGCCCAAATGGAAGCTCCGGAGGAGGAGTGCGGGCGTGTGTCACACTTGGCCCGAATATGAGCACCTTCCCCGGGCACAGGCGGTGCCAAGCGGCCCCTAAGTTTGCCCAAATGGAAGCTCCGGAGGAGGAGTGCGGGCGTGTGTCACACTTGGCCCGAATATGAGCACCTTCCCCGGGCACAGACGGTGCCAAGCGGCCCCTAAGTTTGCCCAAATGGAAGCTCCGGAGGAGGAGTGCATGCTGCCTGACAGTGAAGCCGACTATGAGCACCTTCCCCGGGCACAGGCGGTGCCAAGCGGCCCCTAAGTCTACCCTCATGGAAGCTCCGGAGGAGGAGTGCGGGCGTGTGTCACACTTGGCCCGAATATGAGCACCTTCCCCGGGCACAGACGGTGCCAAGCGGCCCCTAAGTTTGCCCAAATGGAAGCTCCGGAGGAGGAGTGCACGCTGTGTGACAGTGAAGCCGAATATGAGCACCTTCCCCGGGCACAGGCGGTGCCAAGCGGCCCCTAAGTTTGCCCTTATGGAAGCTCCGGAGGAGGAGTGCATGCTGTGTGACAGTGAAGCCGAATATGAGCACCTTCCCCGGGCACAGGCGGTGCCAAGCGGCCCCTAAGTTTGCCCAAATGGAAGCTCCGGAGGAGGAGTGCGGGCGTGTGTCACACTTGGCCCGAATAGGAGCACCTTCCCCGGGCACGGGCGGTGCCAAGCGGCCCCTAAGTTTGCCCAAATGGAAGCTCCGGAGGAGGAGTGCATGCTGCCTGACAGTGAAGCCGAATATGAGCACCTTCCCCGGGCACAGGCGGTGCCAAGCGGCCCCTAAGTCTACCCTCATGGAAGCTCCGGAGGAGGAGGGCGGGCGTGTGTCACACTTGGCCCGAATAGGAGCACCTTCCCCGGGCACAGGCGGTGCAAAGCGGCCCCTAAGTCGGTAAAGGTTGAAATAAGTAAATAAATACAAAAAGGACGAGGGGGGAAAAAAAAAGGCAAAAACGTATAAAATTCCCCCATTCATTTCAATGGGCTCGGCCGAATTGGGCTTGCGGGACCGCCGAGGGCACGCCGGAGGGCGGTTGAGTCGGTAAAAGTTGAAATAAATGAATAAATACAAAAAGAACGAGGGGGGGAAAAAAAGGCAAAAAC
>NW_028283909.1:0-27680 GCF_059441095.1 Idiotropiscis lumnitzeri
AGTCTGTATGGAAGTTTGTTTGCCAATGCCTTTATATTAGCCATGTTGTCCAAGTCCTCCATGTAATTAACATCTGCCATTATGTTCAAACAGCCCATAAGGAATAATGTGAAAGACTGAAGTGCAACACCATCTTCAGACTTGATTGTTGGCCAATCCATGGCTTCCTTTAAATATGCTTCTGCTATCATGAAGTCATCACCATAAAACTCCTTCAAGATTTGTTTTGCTTTGGTATATCCTGTCAGAGGTTCCATATGGATGCAGCTCTTCACCAACTCATGTGGTTGTTCACTAGTATACTGCAGCTAAAATTGAAGATGATCACGGTTATCACTTGTACGGCCTTCAATCCCATGTTCAATGGCACCTATACAGGTTTTATAATGCAGAGGGTCGCCTTTAAACGTAGGAATGGAAAGTTCGGTAAGTAGCGATGCTTTTTGACTCTTTGCTAAGTATTCTGCGACACTGGCTTGCTGTGAGATTGCTTGGCAAAGGCCATCAAGCACATGTCCCTGTTGTTCTCTACTTTCTGTCTGATGTGGAAATCTAGCCATTGGAATAGTCGAAGTGGGAGCATTTCAGGTCAACACTGCTTGTTGCTCTGATAGGCTGTGATGGTAATTGAATGTTTTTCCTTGTTTAAATTGTAACACACTCATCAGGAATGTGGATACCATCCTCCTGGGTATTTTCATATCTTCTCAAGACATCCAATTTAGCATCAGACTCAGGGAGTGCCGTTTGCATTGCATGCATTTGCTTCTTTGCCTTAATTGCAGCTTCTTCTTGCTCAAGTGCCAACCTTTGTTGTAAATCAGCAGCCTTTGCCTTTAAACATGCTCGTTCCATTTGAGCCTTTAATTTAATTGAAGACGTTGACAGAAGTGAGCTTCTGTCTGTTAGATTCTTTACTTCTACTTCTATGGGTGTAGTTAGTTGATGCAGATCTACTATCATCAGGTGATATTTGTTTATTGCATCCTTCCTCTGCACGTTTCAAAACGTCCTTCTTCCATTGCTCACATTTCCATTAATTACATTTTTTGGATCAAACCAGTTATTTTGGTCATCGGCAAAATCCTCTTCAGTCTTTAAATTTTGCACACCGGAATTGAGGTCCACAAATTCTTGCTCCATGCCGCTAAAGCAAACACGAAGCTCAGTTTTTTACAGCGTCAACATTTGCATCATCCTCCATCAATTGTTCAATTTGACGTTGCATGGAGGTCAATTGAGCAAATTTGCACCTGCGTGCCTGCATCCGTTTAGGCTTGTGATCTTCTACAGCTTTTCTCCGTCATTTTTAATGTCCGCTTTCCACTGTCTTGTTCCTCCATGTCAATCCACAATCAAGCAAACAAAAACGTCAAACTGACTGTAGCGTCTCAATTTGTAGGTCAGCTGAATGACGATCAAAGTTTTAAGCAGTTTACTCACGCACCTGTTACGTGCACGTCCTTGTTAACTCGCGATGCTTGTCAAGTATGGACGCATGCTAACAGCTAGCAGCTCATTGTCCCGACTGGAAAGTTGCTCCTTAGCTGTGATGTGCCTAGGGTTACACTATCTATCATTAACAAACACAGCCAGCCCTCCTCTTTCCTCTTACCGCTTTCCAGTGTCCTGTCCGCAAGTAGTATTTGGAAGCCGTCAAATTCCACGACGGTGTCCGGCGTTAGGTCTGTTAGCCATGAATCCGTGAACATCAGCAAGCTAGCTCATTGGAAGTTCCTCTCGTGCCGCGTCCATTTTCTTGGGAAGGTATCTAACATTTCCCATAAAAACGGACAGGAGGACGGGGTGGTCACGCCTCCTCTTTGCCTGGCGTTTCGCCCCCGCGCGACATCCCCCGTCTCTTCCTCCTCAACTCGTGGGGGATATCGGGTCTCGCTCCGGGAGTCGGCACGGGGTTAGCACGAAGTGCTAACAGCTGATCTCTTGTGTAAACGATTGATCCGTAGCTCCCAGTGACATCTCCGGACACGATCACGCAAAAAACAGCCCCCAGCAGCAATAAAACCACCGCAATTTGGATGTCCATTGCTGCGATGAGGTAAAATAAATAAAACTGGGTAAAGGAAAAAACACGCGAAAAAGGCTCAAATAGTGAGCCGTGCTGCTTTAGCAGGTAGCCACTCGCGTGGTGACGGAACCGTAAAAACAAATGTGGTCCCATCAAAATCTGATGGGATATTTAAAAATAAAAGCGTGAAAATTTGCTTATTTGTCTGTCGTCACCAATGATTAAAAAAATTAAAATCATTACAAAATCCTCAAGCTATCGTGATACCAGACAAGTTCTGCGGGACACCAGACCACCCCAGTTGTCCACAAAAAGTGGTCACTTCAAAATTTGATGTGGCATTTAAAAATAAAAAAATCACCTGAAATATGCACTGTGATCAACACTGATTTAAAAGAAAAATCTTTAAAAAATATCCTCAAACTATCGTGATACCAAACCAGGATTGGGGATACTAGACCACACCAGCTGTCCACCAAAAGTGGTCACATCAAAATGTGATGTGGCACTTCAAAATAAAAGTAGCCTGAAATTCGCTTATTTCACGGTCATCACCACTGAGTTAAAAAAAAAATAGCTCGAGCTATCGTGATACCAGACCAGTTTTGTGGGACACGAGACTACCCCAGCTGTCCATAAAAAGTGGTCCCATCGAAATCTAATTTGTAATTTCAAACTAAAAGTTGCCTGAAATCTGCACATTTCACTGTCATCATGCCTGACTTTAAAATTTCATTAAAAAATATCCTCTAGCTATGGTAATACCAAACCAGGTTTGGAGGACACAAGACAACACAGCTTTCCACCAAAAGTAGTCCCATCAAAATGTAAGGAGGCATTTTAAAATAAAAGAGCTGGAGCTGTCGTAATACCAGACTAGTTTTGTTGGACACTAGACGACCCCAGCTGTTCATCAAAAATGGTCCCATCAAAATCTGATGTGTAATTTCACAATAAAAAAAAAACCCACCTGAAATATGCACATTTCATTGTCATCAACACTGATTTTAAAATAATCATTTCAAAATACCCTCGAGCTATCGTGATATCAGACCCATTTTGGGGGACACTAGACAACCCCAGTTGTCCATCAAATGCGGTCCCACCAAAATGTGATACGGCATTTCAAAATAAAAGTAGCCTTAAATCAGCATACATCACTGTTATCAGGCCTGACTAAAATATCATGACAAAATATCCTCCAGCTATCATGATACCAGACAAGACATATTTCACTGTCATCACCATTGATTTAAAAAAATTAATTAAAAACTAGAGCTGCGAGCAGCTATAAAGGGCCCTCGCCACCCGGACAACGTTGGGGTACTGGCACGTTGGAAATGTGAAATATTTCCGAGAAATAACGTGAGGAATCTTCAAGAGGAATTTGCTTGTAGTTAAAGTTAGAGCAGCTTTTGTTTTCAAAGCCTCGTCAATGTTTGAAGTAAATTTGTTGGCAGGCACTACAGGTGCATCAAATCAAAGACTAATAGACTGAAAAACATTTTCTTTCCGAGAGCCATCACCATTCTGAACTCTCACACACATGCACACACACACGACCACCCTTACCTTGCTGAACAGCGACGTATTGTGTTGTATTTCTCCAATTTCATACTATTTTCCATCACAATATTTATTCTCTTATTTATCTAATTTATATATTTGATTAAATTATTGTTGTATTGCACTGGAGAGGGGAGCTCCCTAATCTTGTTGCACACTGTACAATGACAATAAAAGGATTTCGGATTCTGATAAATTTAGAATGGCCGACTTCCTGTTCAATTTAGCATACGGCTCCATGAGACTTTTTATTAGGTCTTGGCTTTGTACACACTTCATCAAATTTTCAGTTTGGTGAAACAGAGATATGGGGCTGTTTTTTTTTGTTGTTTTTTTTTTTCTAGGGGGCGATAGCGAGCCATTTTTAAACAACTGTACGACAAAATAATAAAATATTGTGAATATTGAATCAACTCCCGGTTGAGTGGACGCTGGCACGTTTGGCTGCCACTGCTCACCGGTAACTCTCAGAAATTTTTTGGATCCGCTTGTTGTACCTGCTTTAGCAGTTTACAATCCCTCCAGTTACAGTGATTTTATTTATTATTATCTGTATGTTGAGCGATCCCGATTCTCATGAATGCCACCCACCGATTGCATAGTCGCTGACGCGTCTACTGTGGCTAAAGTTTAGCTTACCTATCAAAGTTAGCACCTGTCTGCCATGTGGACCCGCAGGCCAGTCTGCTTCTCGCACTTCTGCCTGTTCCTGTCATGTCATCAACCTGTGTCAGGACAACTTCAATCCACTGCCGCTGAACTCCGCTGGATTTACCGACACATGCCCGAGGGAAACGCACCACCACCACTGCTCCTCCTCCCGAACATCGCTCGTCGACCCTTGAAGGATTGTATGGCAATTACCGGCATTTTAAACATTTATGGGACAGAATGTCAATTATTTAATTTAGCAGGTTTATATTTACTGAATATGCTATGATCGCAAAATTCCGGACGAACTGGCGAGGCTGCCCGGCTCACCGTGGCTTGTCATCGGGACCGGGAGGCGGCGCAGGCGACGCAGAGAGAGGAAGCAGAAGCGGGGCTGCAGGTCCGGTGTCTTGCAACGGCTGCGACGGCAGCCCCATAGGCAACCACTGCCGAGTCTGTACCTCACCAACGCCAGATCCGTGGTCCACAAAATCGACGACCTGGGATTACAAATCCTGGGAAACCGCTATGTGCGAGACAGCAGTGTGATCGTCGTCACGGAATCCTGGCTGCACGCAGACGTCCCCGATGCTAGCATCCAGCTGGCCGGGCGCTCGCTACATCGCGCGGATCGGACAAGGGACACCGGTAAGAGACGGGGCGGGGTGGCTCTGTGTTTACGTGCATGAGAACTGGTGCGGCGATAGCACGATCGTCGAGAAGCACTCTTCCCCCGACATCGAGTTCATGTCCGTTAAATGCCGGCCTTATTTTCTCCCGAGGGAGCTAACGGTCGTGATTGTCACAGCTGTTTACATCCCTCCCGACGCTAGCACTAGCACGGCGCTCTCGCTACTCGCGTGCGTCATCAATAAACATCAGCGGGCCCACCCTGATGGCGTTCACGTAGTAGCGGGAGACTTTAATAAGGCCAATTTAAAGACTGTACTCCCAGAGTTTCACCAGCATGTCAAGTGCCCAACGAGGGGAGACAACACTCTCGACCATGTGTACTCGAACATCAAGCACGCATACAGGGCCCTCCCACTCGCCCCCCTCGGCCAGTCAGACCACCTGTCCTTGCAGCTCGCACCTGCATACATCCCTCTCAGGCGCAGATTCAGGCCCACCACAAAGACTGTGAAAACCTGGCGTGACGGCGCCATGAGTGAATTACAGGACTGCTTTCAAGACACAAACTGGGGCCTCTTTGATCATCAGGACCTTGATGTCTACACACATTGTGTAGTGGACTACATCAAGTTCTGCATGGAAACTGTGTCCCTACACAGGACTATACGGACCTTCCCAAATGCGAAGCCCTGGATGTCCAGCAGGGTTCGCTCTCTCCTCAAGGCCCGTGACGCTGCCTTCAGGTCAGGCGACAAAGCCCAGTACAGGGTGGCTCGTGCTGACCTGAGCAAAGGCATCAAGCTAGCCAAGGCAACCTACAAGGGGAGGCTGGAGGCCCACCTTGCCAGTAACAGACCACGGGAGGTGTGGCAGGGTCTACGGAGCATCACCAACTTCCGTGGCAGCAGCACGACCTCTGCAGACCCGAGTGCATCGCTGGCAGAGGAGCTTAACTGCTTCTTTGCTCGCTTTGACTCGCCCCAACCGTCACACCCCCGCACTTCATGCTCCAACTCCCCCCCACTCACCGTAGAGGAACACGATGTGAGGCGCGCGCTCCTGGCTGTTAACCCCAGGAAAGCTACTGGACCCGACGGAATACCAGGCAAGGTCCTCAAAACATGTGCCCACCAACTGTCACATGTATTCTGCAGGATCTTCAACCGCTCCCTGGCTCAAGCAGTCATCCCCTCCTGCTTGAAAACTTCCATCATTATTCCTGTCCCCAAAAAGTCACCAGCCGTCCACCTGAATGACTACCGTCCTGTTGCTCTCACACCAGTCATCATGAAGTGCTTCGAGAGGCTGGTTCTCCAGCACATCAGGGACTGCCTTCCTCCCACTCTGGACCCCTACCAGTTTGCATACTGGGCTAACAGATCCACTGAGGACGCCATCAACACTGCTCTGCATGTTGTGCTGGGCCACCTGGAACAACAGCAGAGCTATGCAAGGATGCTCTTTGTGGACTACAGCTTGGCATTCAACACAATCATCCCAGACATCCACGTCGCCAAACTTGACATTCTCGGCCTCCCTGCCCTCACACGCATCTGGATTAAGGACTTTCTGACCAACAGATCCCAGACTGTGTTGCTCGGCCCCTACACGTCCTCCACCTGCATGCTGAGCACCGGTTCCCCTCAAGGATGCGTGCTGAGCCCTCTCCTATACGCCCTCTACACCTACGACTGCAGCCCGGCACATGGCAACAACACCATCGTCAAGTTTGCTGACGACGCGACAGTGGTCGGTCTGATCTCGGAAGGTGACGAGACAGCCTACAGAGAGGAGGTAAAGAGACTGACAGCTTGGTGCAAGGACAACAGACTGCACCTTAACACTGCAAAAACAAAGGAGATTGTCGTCGACTTCAGGAGGAACAAGACGGTGCCGCCCCCCCTCTGCATCGAAGGCGTGTGTGTGGAGAGGGTCCACACGTTCAAGTTCCTGGGAGTACAGATCTCCGACGACCTTTCTTGGACTCACAACACCACAGCAGTGGTAAAGAAGGTCCACCAGCGTCTGCACTTCCTGAGAGTCCTCAGGAAATTCAACCTGGACAGGAAGCTGCTGCTAGCCTTCTACCACTCGTCCATTGAGAGCCTGTTGACGTACTGTGTCTCCACCTGGTACAGCGGCTGCACTGAGGCCGACAGAGTGAGGCTCCAGAGGACAGTCAAAACAGCGCAAAGGATTATAGAAATAGAATAGAAATAGAAATCCCTTTATTGTCATTGTACTCAAGTGTGCAACGAGATTAGAGGGCTCCCCTCTCCAGTGCAATACAACAATAATACAGACAAATATATAAATTAGATAAATAAAGAAGACAGTGCAATGGAATTCAGTACTGAATAGGGCATATAGAAACACATCACAATGCTGTTTTGCGAGGTTAGGGTGGTCTCGTGTGTGTGTGAGAGTTCAGTATGGAGATGGCTCTCGGAAAGAGTGGCTGCCCTCTCCCCTCACTGTCGGACATCTACACCGCCCGGTGCCTCAGAAGGGCTCTCAACATCGTCAAAGACAATACCCACCCAAACTCACACCTGTTCGACCTGTTGCCCTCTGGCAGGCGCTACAGATGCATCAAATCGAGGACCAATAGACTGAGAAACAGTTGCTTTCCGAGAGCCATCTCCATTCTGAACTCTCACACACACACGAGAACACCCTTACCTTGCAGAACAGCATCGTGATGTGTTTTTATATACCCTATTCTGTACTAAATTCCATTGCACTCTCTTATTTATTAATCTAATTTATATATTTGTCTGTCTTATTGTTGTATTGCACTGGAGAGGGGAGCCTTCTAATCTCGTTGCACACTTGAGTACAATGACAATAAAGGGATTTCTAATTCTAATTCTAATTCTACTACGCATAGGAATGACTGATTGTAGTCATGGTCTTTACTGATTTATGATATTATTTTCACATGCTAAAGTTATATTACTTAGTTTATAAATGTGTGAACATAGTATTTTCATGACCTACACTCACATTCACATCATACATATTCAGTCTGCACATTACAAACTGATGACAAGCCAGACAGCACTTCATGGACAAATATGACAAAGCACATTCTCCACATAGGACATAGAGATGCAAACATACCAAATTGGGCACTGGATTTAGTTTTAAAATCGCTGCATTGGCTCCCCGTGTGTTTCAGGATTGATTTTAAGGTTCTTCAATTAGTTTTTAAATGCCTTAACGGTCTTGGGCCATCCTCGCGGACCCTGAGGTCCTCTGGCACCGGCCTGTTAATTATTCCTCGGGTGAGGACTGGAACACATGGCGAGGCTGCATTCAGCCATTCTGGTCCTCGTCTATGGAATAGCCTGCCGGAGGACATCAGGTCCGCAGAGACTGTTGATATTTTTAAAAGGAGGCTCAAGACCAGACCTGGGCATTGCACGGCCCGCGGGCCACATCCGGCCCACCGGGTGGCACTGACTGGCCCGTATGACAGACCTGGGCATTGTATGGCCCGGGCCACATACCTTTGGTTGACTCTGACCGCGAGTGTAAGGTTAATTGGAAATTTCAAAATAAACATACTTTTTAATTTCACCTCATTCATGGGCGAAAGCTGCACTGCTTTTATTCTGAAATTGTTTTTTTTTTTTATTCCCGCACAATGTGCGTCGCACATAATGACGTAATGCGTTTATCAAGACATGCGCGCGATTGAATCACAACAAGACAACGTTCGTCCTCAAAAATGTCCGCTCAGGCTACAAAAAGAAAGGTAGATGCCGAATGTAGAATTTTCAACAAAAATTGGACAGCGAAGTATTTATTTACTGAAGTTAGAGGTAAAGCTGTGTGTTTAGTTTGCGGGGAGCAGATCGCCGTGTTGAAGGACTACAATTTGAGTCGGCATTACCAGACGAAACATGCAGAGAAATATAAAAACGGCACCAGATAACAATGAACTGGGACACTTTTTCTCAAAATCACAGTTCAGTGACAGTCAATATGTTGTATCTTGCTTAATGTTTGGTGCAAAAAGACAATATTGTGATGTCTTTAAAATGCTCAGAACCTTTACACAACTATCCAACAGTATATGGAACTCAAAATGTGTTTTGAAGTGAATGTGACAGAATATGTTTACTAATATGAGTCACAAATAGTAAAAAATGTTAATATTATGTCTACCATTGTGTTGAGAAATTTGAATGAATACATTTTTGTAAGGCAACCTCATTTTTTCAGTTTATTTGGTATTTAGTTTCATTGCTTAACTTTAATGCCAGCTTGTCAAAACAGTGCTATTTACTGCTTTTTAAAAAAGAAATACAATTAATATTATGCAGAATTGAGTTCAGCCTTTTGGCCCGGCCCTCCACAATATTTAATGTTTCTTATGTGGCCCCATGGAAAAAATAATTGCCCACCCCTGCTCAAGACTCACCTTTTTTGTTTGGCTTTTAAATAATTTATCTTAGTCTTTTAATTCAGGATTGTCATTTTATATATTATCATTGTCTTTAATTTTTTTTAGCTTCTTTGTCTTTTAGTATCATCATTTTTCTTATATATTTTAGCTGCGTCGTTTTATATTATTGTCTTTTAATTTTTAGCTTCTTCTCTGTCTTTTAGTATCATAATTTTTCTTATATATTTTAGCTTCGTCTTTTTATATTATTGTCCTTTAATTTTTAGCTTCTTTTTTGTTTAGCATTATCATTTTCTTTTATATATTTTAGCTCCAGTGTTTCCTCAAGGGGGGCCTCCGCGCTGGGAGGTGTGGCTGGCCTTCTCACAGGGGGCTTCATCCCGGAGGCTCCTTAGGCCCGGCGGACCGGGGCCCTCTGCACTATGTGTAGGGTCTACCCCGGTCAGTCTGGGCTAGGGGTCTGTGTGTTGGCGCAGCTCCCTGTGGGCGTGAGCCGTCATCCCTCTCAGCGCGGATGACCTACCCTGGGTACATTTTCTCATATGGTTTCTCTGTGCCTTACCCTGTCTTTCTACTAAGATGGTTTATTAAGTTGTGTGAATGCGAGTGTTCTGTGTGTGTGCGAGTTCAGGCGTGTATGTGGATGTGTCTTGTGTTTATGTTGAGTGGGTGGAATGGGTTTTAGTTTTTCGTTGTAATTTGGATGTTTTTATTGTACAGCACTTTGAGCCGCATTTTATGTATGAAAAGTGCTCTTATAAATAAAATTTGATTGATTGATTGGAGGGTTCAAGGGGACGCCATTGCAAAAACACATTCTGAAAGACATAATTTGATTTTGGAGCACACATACATGCACACTGACAAGATTACAGGGGAATACCAGCAGAAGAGACGGAGAGACTGCCCGCCGGAGAAGGCCAGCCGTGGAATACCAGTCTTGGGGACCAGCTGGGAATCAACCATCCAGACAATGATTAATCTGGAGAGGACCTTCCCTTGGACGTAGACCCGTGCCGGGGGAAGAATGTGAGGCTGGGCTGAGATAACGCACGACTCTTTTCGACTGTGCTTGCCCAAGTACATTTTCTCATGAGATTAAGAAAAAGCCGCTCAGTACTATTTCCTGAACCTCCGCCCTATTTCCTACCTACCATTCATTTCAAAAGTCCTAGATAATGTAGTCGCCACTCAACTCCACTCTCATCTCACCTGCAATAACCCTTTCAGTCCGGTTTCCGTGCACTTCACAGCACTGAATCAACTCTACTCAAGGTCACCTCTGCTCTCCTCATTGCAGCTGACTCAGATTCATTCTCCATTGTCATCCTTCTTAACCTGACTGCGGCCTTTGACACCATCTCACACACCATCCTTCTCAAAAGACTTTCTTCCATCGGCATCACCCACACCGCCCTCAACTGGTTCCATTCATACTTCAAAGACCGCACTCAGTTCATCCAGCTTAAATATTTCTCATCAAAGTCCCTCCCAGTCACCTCAGGTTTGCCCCAAGGCTCGGTCCTGGCCCCCCTATTATTTATCATATACCTCCTTCCCCTTGGCAGCATTTTCCGAAAATTCAATATCGCTTTCCATTGCTTCGCGGATGACACCCAGCTCTAGTTCTCCTGCAAACCCAGCATATCACTCCCTCCCACCTCCGTCACCTCCTGTCTATCTGAAATCAATGACTGGTTTTCTAATAATTTCATGAGGCTTAACAGCGACAAAACAGAAGTTATTCTTTTCAGTACAAAATCAATACAATCCAAAGTTGGCAGTTTTCCCATTCCTGTTGGCCCCTCCATTGTTTTCCCATCCCCTCAGGTCAAGAGTCTGGGTGTCATCCTTGACAGCACTCTATCTTTCCATAAGCATAATAACACAACCCGGTCAGCCTACTTCCATCTGCACAATATCAGTCAACACCGCCCCTCCCTTTTTCCCTCATCCACTTCTATTCTGGTCCAAGTCGAGTCAAGTCAATTTTATGTGTATAGCCCTTAATCACAGACAGTCTCAAAGGGCTTTACATAACCACAATCAACATCCACTGATCTTAACCCCCAGGAGGGCAAGGAAAAACTCAAAACCCCATTGGGGGAAAAGTGAGAAAACTTGAGAAGGGACCACAGATGGGGGGGAAACCCCCTTCCAGGATGACCAGGCTGCTTTGGATGCCAAGTGGGCAACATTTGACACATACAATGATGCTATACAATGTTAGATGAGATAATGTGAGAGTCAATTAAATGAAGTGCTGCAGGAAGATGACTTTAGTGGAGTGGGTCCTCATCCAGGACCGTAATCGCCATGGCAGCATATCCGAGGTTGAGCCTTTGATCTTGAAATAGTCAGTTTGGGGTAAATTCAGAACAGCCACTTCCAAGTGAATCACCATCACCTAATTCCCAAGCCGTGGAATTGGGAACAGAAAAAAAAGAACAGAAATAGTAAACAGGCCAACAAGTAGTTCAACGAAGTGCTGAAATATAGGGAAATCAGAAGAGGTGCTGCATGAAGACGACTTCGGCAGAGAAGGTCCCTCCCCGGTTGGTCAGTGCCGTAATCTTCATAGCAGGTCACCATCACCTAATTCCCAAGCAGGGGAAGAGGGGGCAGAAAAGAGGAGAAGCCGCAGTAAACAGGCCAACAAATAATTAAATTAGATGCTAAAGTATATAAATAAATGTCGCGCTGCAGGAAGACGACATCACTGGAACAGGTGCATGCCCAGTTTGTCAATGCCTTAAACTTCCTAGTGGGTGACCGTCACCTAATCCCCCAGCCGGGGAAAAGGGGGCAGAAAAGAGAAGATAAGAGAAAAAGCGGCAGTAAACAGGCCAACAAATAGTTCAACTAAATGCACAAGAGTATAAATGCGTCTTTAATAGTGTTTTGAACATTTCTACTGAGGTGGCGCCTCTAATACCTGAGGGTAATACATTCCAAAGCATTGGTGCCCGAATAGAGAACGCTCTAGAACCTGTGGACTTCTTTTTGGCTCGCGGGATCACTAAAAGACCAGCATTTTGTGAGCGAAGGTTTCGGGACGGAACATATGGTACCACGAGGTCAACGAGATAGGAAGGTGCTAAGCCATGCAATATTTTATAGGCAAGTAGCAGAACTTTAAAATCACATCTCAAGTGGACCGGAAGCCAATTCAAATTGGCAAGTATCGGGGTAATATGATCAAACTTTCTCGTTCTAGTCAAGAGTCTAGCTGCTGCATTTTGAACTAACTTTTAATACTAGACATGGGGAGACCCGAGAGCAAAACGTTACAATAGTCGAGGCGAGACGTAACAAACGCATGGATTAAGATTTTTGCATCACAGGTTGATAGAATTGGGCGAATTTTAGCAATGTTACGCAGATGAACAAATGCAGTTCTAGTAATATTTTTAATGTGCATTTGAAACGACATAGTTGTGTCAAATATAAGACCGAGATTTTTTGTTGAATCCTTTTGGGCAATTTATCGATACTCATAGTGGTGTCTTTGAAAAAGGTACAGATGACGCGCTGGTCCAATGATCAGCATCTCGGTTTTATCTGAGTTAAGACGCAAAAAATTGAAAGACATTCATAGTTTAATTTCGGCAAGGCATGCCTCTAATTTATAGCAATCACACGGATTCGTTATATCCAACGGCATGTATAATTGCGTATCATCAGCATAACAATGAAAACTAATGTGATATTTCCGTATAATATCACCAAGCGGTAGCATCTAGTACCAATCCCTGCGGAACTCCGCGTGTGATCTTACAAAGATCAGAAGACGCATTGCCATGAATTACACGGTGCGTCGTCTCCGACAGATACGAATTAATCCAAGAAAGCGCTGAACCTGAAATGCCAACACAAGTTTCAAGGCGTTTTAATAATATGTTATGATCAAGTGTCAAAAGCGGCGCCAAGATCGAGTAAGAGTAATACAGTGAACCCTCGGTTATCGCGGTTAATGGGGACCTCGTAGCGGTTGCTGCTCGGGCCCTAATAATAATTTCTACAAAAACAATAGGGACCTCGCCGCCGTCGCAGCTCGGGCCCTAATAACAATTTCTAGAAAAACAATAGGGACATCGCAGCGGCCACTGCTCGGGCCCTAATAATAATAATAAAAATAATAATGATTTCCACAAAAACAATGGGGACCTCGTAGCGGTCGCTGCTCGGGCCCTAATAATAATTTCTACAAAAACAATAGGGACCTTGCCGCGGTCGCTGCTCGGGCCCCAATAATAATTTCTACACAAAGTCCATTGTGGTGACCCGCCCCCTTTTAAGTAAATTCAAAGTGGCCGACTTCCTGTAAAACCTAGCTCATTGCTCCAAGAGACTTTTTTGTAGGTCTTGGTCTTATACATACAGTGAACCCTCGCTACTTCGCGGTTCACCTTTCGTGGGTTCAGTGCTTCGCGGGTCTAAAAAATATTCGGGGGCATTGTAGTTTCGCCGAGCGGCACGACAGGGCGCTGGAGCGGTTAGACGGCCGGCGTGCGCCGAAGAAGAGCGTGGGCGAAGAGGAGAGTGGACGAAGAAGAGCACGTTCCCCCGGACACGATCGGTGGCGACGTTTCGCGCGGTTCGGACCGTACCAGAGCTCCGGCCGGCGTGCGTGGCAGTTAAGCCGTAGAGGAGCACCTTCCTGTTAAGGATGTTTCTATCAAAACAAGCCTGAACAAATGAATCAACCAGCCAAGATTGTCTGTCATTTACGCGCGGGGCAGCCCTCGAACTCCGAGGCGAAGCCAGCGTGTTCGACTGCACACATGGTTTTTATTTGCATCAGCATAAGCAATTTGAATATGCAATACATACAGAATGGAAAACTTGACATTTGACTCCATCCCACTTGCCCACCCTCTTCCTGCCTATTCTAACGGTTTCAGCTTACAAGACACCTTTTGTTCATACTTCTGCTTATTCTAACAGCAAAAGTTCACTCTGAACTTCATTTGACCTGTGTAGTGTATTTTCACAAGGCTTAACGTGTTGAACTTATTTTATGGCCATGACGATATTGTTGCTTTAGAAATACCAAGCCTTGTGTTGGACCTCCCTAAATGCAGAAGTTACAGCCTTAAGAGGCCTCGGGCCCCAACATTATCTACGAAGGGTTAAAGAGGTCATCAACACCCCAAGGGAGGTGTTTACAGAAAAGGGTTCTGGCGTTGGGGAGTCACATTCGCGAGGAGGCCGTACCTGGCACCCGTAGCTGTCGAAAGTTTAATTAGAGGCCAGAAAGATACGAATGCATGTGCAACAAAGGGGGCCTGTAAGATTAGTTATAGTTTGAAACTTGCTAAGATGACAAACTAAACAACAAAACTAACAGATGAACATACAAACTTAAATTTCTTTAACATATCCCACCTGTTTATCAAGTTTCAAATCTCATCATCAAAGGCTGTCGCTTGAGGGGGGAGAAAAACTACCCAAAAACTCAAAAATTCTTGGAGAAAAGGGTAGAAACCCATGCCCCGAACGAGAAGCCCAAAAAAATAATAACAATTAAAAGATAATAAAGCAAAGCTAATGCAGTTTTTGGTCCAATACATGTATGTACAAAATAAACCCGGAACATCAAACATTCACAACTGCAACTCTTTTCTGTGATGCAAGTTACATGAATCAGTGACCTTGAGCGTTTTTTCAGAGGCTGCAGGTTTTATTTGATGTGCGTGTAGTCAGCAGTCTGCGCCTGTGCAACTCGTCTGCGTTTGACGTTGTCCTGGTCTCGAGGTTGTGCGCTGACCAGGCACAGCCCTGCAAGGAAGTAGATGATGCATCTGGTCGACAGGGCAGTGCCCAGTTGCTGTTCGGCGGCTTGCTCCATCCTTCCGAGAGGGGTGTGTTTGCCACGGAAAACCCTCTTTCCAACTGTGGTCTTTTGTTGGTACATTGGAGTGTACGTGGTGGAGATCCTCTCCAAGGGACTTGCGTCGCTCAGCCTTCAGCAGGGACCGGAGAAGCTTGCACTGCGACTGATGGTTCCAGCCGCCACGCCCCTCGACCTTTGCTGCCGTCGGGGTCACTGCAATCACCTGATGAGGGCCGTCCCAGCGTTCACTGTCCCAACGAGGTCGTTTCAGCACCTTGAGGAAGAGTTGGTCTCCCACATGGACGTGGTTTATCTGTGGATCAAAACACACTGGCCAGTAATTGTGGTCAAACATGTCTTTCATGTGGACTGGGACAGATGTGCCAGTCGCTGGTGGTTCTGATGAACCTGAGAGTCTATGTGTGAGGCCATATAGGATAAAAAGGGGATAGTGTCCTTCCTTCGGCTGGCACTATCCTCATTGCTGTGATTGAAACACAGTCTGGCCATTGTCTCTTTTTTTTTTCTTTGTCTTGATAAGTCAGTTCCATTCGTGCGTTCCACAAGTCCTGCAGACTGTATGCAAAATGACGCTTTGAGTCAATTTTGCAACAACTGTCCCACTTGTTACAAACATTATTCACAAAATGCATCATTTTCACTTTAAATCACTCTTGAAATTCCAAATGTCAGGATAATTCGATTACACAACACTTTTTCCAACTGTTTTAACATCATCATGTGTTGTTGGAAACAACGTAATCCATTTTGAAAACACATTAATTATAACCAAACAATATTGCAACCCAAACAACTAACACTTTGTCTAAAAAAAAGTTTTTTGTTGAAAAGTCTATATGTGGGAACAATTTCCTCAGCAATGTTTGCACCTTTTTTCTCCCAATGTGTGCATTCAATTAGTGGTGTATTTTTCCCTGGCGTGAGATCAAATTGTCAAGTTGATTTGCTGCGTGTGTGTGTGTGTGTGTGTGTGTGAGTGTGTGTGTGTGTGTGCATTACCCCTTGCTGCATTGTCAGCGAGGCAGTATTCAATTGTAATCGTTTCATTTTCTGTTCAGAAAATTTTGCATTTACAAATACTTATTTAGACGTGCTTTATGCACAACTTTTCTTTCATCTTTTGTGATTTTTTTAAAACGCCGTTTGCCCAATGTCGACAGAACACATAAACATATATCTTGGCAGTCAGTCCAAATTGTAAAATGTTTTTTAGAAAACATCTTACAATTCTGGATCAGCACAGAAGTTTCTGCTGCTTGTCCTGCACATACAGATTTTAATATCCCTTGAAACAAAATGCTTTGTTCAAAAAAAAATTCCCACCCCTTTGCGGCCGTCAAAAAACTGTCTCTCCAGTCGGGAGAAAGGTGTCCAAGAGGTCAGGTCGCTGTTTGGTGGTAATTTGGACTCGGCTTCCACAGTCGTGTGGTGTGCCTTCTACTGGTGCGGGAAAAAGTGACGCTGGGCTGAGCGCACCTTATCAGTGTAATGTGACAATTAGGTCGCCGTGCAATGTGAATGTGGTGGGTGAAGGCTGCTTGATCCAATTGTTGTGACTAATATGCAAGTGATTTCATGAGCCCTGCGCGTCTGCAGCCACACAAGGTCATGAAACCATTTTTTGCAGTCACTGTTTGCTCAAATGGCTCATAGTAATTTGGTAGTGCTAATACATCTTAATCAATGAGTTCACACTTGACAAGTTCAAAAGCTTGTCAACCTCAAGTGTTCAAACATTTTTTTTTTCCTCAAATGTCATTGGCTTGTCATAAATGATGTCCAGCAATAGTCGTGTGATTTCTAAGTACTTTGCAATCCATGCCTGGCAATAATTGCGTACACCTATAAGGGACATCATTTACTTCTTTGTTATTGGTTTTAGGGCTCGGGCAACGCCTTCTTTTTGCTTGTCACCAAAAATGCGCCCCTTTTCAGTCAAAATGCGGCCTAAATATGTGACTTCCTTTTTTAACAGCTGCATCTCATCGGTTCAGTTTGATGACGCATTAAGTAATTCTCGAGGTCAAACATATGTTTAATATCTTCCTCAATGTCCTCACTGTTGTCACTGTCAGAGGGGGAATCCAGAGGTTTGGACATCAACTCGCAGTCCGAAGCCCCACTGGGGTCCCGGCCTAGTCATTCATTTTCCCAATCGTACACTTCCTTAAAACAAGTTCTCAAACCCTTCATTCATTATGTAAATTACTCGTCTTCTCCTTGGCCGCCCTCGTGTGCAAGCCTATCCTAGACGCTCACAGCAGAAAAAGAAGGGAGGGGGGGGGCCTCACTGTTCATACGCCAATCACGCGGTCCCCAGGCAACCAAGCTGCCAGGGGTTACGCCCCCTACCAAAGGCTCCAGTTTACTGGCCACTCCTCCCTGCCAATTTACGAGCAGGCAATCTCAAGCCAATGGCAACAGCTCCTTCCCCCTAAACTTTCCGCTCGTTCCAATTCACTTACGCTTTCCTTCTGGCATCTGCCCAACCTACTTTACCTCTCAGTCATCTCCAACCCCCTCTTAACTTTCCGCTCATCCTATTTCACTTACGCTTTTCCTTCTCAACCTACCTTGCCTCTCAGTTAGAGAACCAAATTCTGCCCCCGCACCTCAGGTTTGACACCACTTAAAATTCAAAATCAGGAAACACCTATGCTTTTGCAAAGATTCCTCATGTTCACTTTCAAAACCTTCATTCCATCTTTCATAACACCTACTTCTCTCTTTCAATTCATGCAACCAACTCAGTGTCTTACATCCCTCAACCACATAGGTTCTCATTCTGTTACTCTATACAGTTTTCCACTTGCAAATCTGCCTATGACACCTTTCTCACTTGCCCTATCATTTGGACTTCATCAATCCTTTCTATGGAACATTAATTGTTCCTTTCCCTTTTCTACACATTCTTTTTCTTTCTTTACACATTCCTTTTCTTTTCTTATTAACTTCCAATCTCTACACTGCAAAGTTTCCCTGGACTTTACTATACTACCCAATACCCCAATTTTAGAAAATTGGACCAGTTTGTCAACACCTAGGGTGTTCTAAAAACTGGTTTCTCATCAGTAGGACAGCAACTCAATTTTCCTGTTGTGGCAATTCTCACTTCAACTTTTTCAGGTGGAGATTTCTTGTCTATTACATCCACAACAGTCTGCTGTTTATAATCCTACTGTATTACATGGGATAAAATACCAAGTGGTATTAGTAATCCCCAATCGCACACACTCCAGCTCACTGACTCAACCCCCACCCTTTCTCTTCTTTGTTCTCACACACACACATAGACTCAGACACACAAAACAACACACACAGTTCTCAACATTGAACAGCTACAAACGAGAAGCTAATCAATATTTTTCAATTTCAACTAACCTACATTTTTCCTTTATTTCAAATTCGGAAAGTTGACAGTTAACTTCCTTCATCAATTCTGCCGCCATTTCTGACAGTCTTAATTGTTATGGTGTCTAGTTATGGTTCCTCAGTGTTGAGAAAAATTCAAATTGCCTGACTTTGGGTTGAATACCAAGCTTCTACTCCCAATTTGGAGCGGGTATTCCTGGGTGTTTTTACTCACAACCCTCGGTCAGTTTTAGATTTCTCAAACGTTGGACATTCATACAATACACATACACACTCACAGATTGATCAGTTCTGTGTCTGTGAAAATAGATAAACTATTTTCGTCTTCTATAAATAACAAACGTTGTACTATCACTTCCAAATATAGTAATAATTACATCTGTACTCTACCAGAAATAAGGACCCCTAAATCTGTCTTCCAGAAAAAACAACAGTTAATTCTGTACTATCCGAGCAGATATAATCAACTACACTTGTACTCTCTACCAGACAAGGAATGCCTTAATCTGCCTTCCAGAATAAACAACAGTTAATTCTGTACTGTCCGAGTCTTCCAACAAGTCTTCCAAAATAGCAAAGTTAAATCTGTATTTCTTCCAGAAAATAGCTAAGCTAAGATGTACTATCTCTTCGGGTAAAGGAACTCCCTGAAACCCTACTATCCTTCAAAAACCCAAAAAAGTTTTTTACTATCTGTTGTATACAACCACTGACCTGTGACAATCTCTCCGCTGGTCGAGACACTCGCGGTTCATGGATGAAGTCTGTGTTCTCTCCGGTGGAGGATGGCCGAGGACCGGCCTCCTGGAAGAGAGGACTTTTCACGATGGCGCCGTTTTCAGTCGTCGTCAATCGTCCACCGCAGATCACACGTTTTCATCCGGCATTCGAAGGACCAAGTAATGTTAAGGATGTTTCTATCAAAACAAGCCTGAACAAATGAATCAACCAGCCAAGATTGTCTGTCATTTCCGCGCGGGGCAGCCCTCGAACTCCGAGGCGAAGCCAGCGTGTTCGACTGCACACATGGTTTATATTTGCATCAGCATAAGCAATTTGAATATGCAATACATACAGAATGGAAAACTTGACATTTGACTCCATCCCACTTGCCCACCCTCTTCCTGCCTATTCTAACGGTTTCAGCTTACAAGACACCTTTTGTTCATACTTCTGCTTATTCTAACAGCAAAAGGGAGCATGTTCACTCTGAACTTCATTTGACCTGTGTAGTGTATTTTCACAAGGCTTAACATGTTGAACTTATTTTATGGCCATGACGATATTGTTGCTTTAGAAATACCAAGCCTTGTGTTGGACCTCCCTAAATGCATAAGTTACAGCCTTAAGAGGCCTCGGGCCCCAACATTATCTACGAAGGGTTAAAGAGGTCATCAACACCCCAAGGGAGGTGTTTACAGAAAAGGGTTCTGGCGTTGGGGAGTCACATTCGCGATGAGGCCGTACCTGGCACCCGTAGCTGTCGAAGGTTTAATTAGAGGCCAGAAAGATACGAATGCATGTGCAACAAAGGGGGCCTGTAAGATTAGTTATAGTTTGAAACTTGCTAAGATGACAAACTAAACAACAAAACTAACAGATGAACATACAAACTTAAATTTCTTTAACACTTCCCCGGGCACGGGCGGTGCCAAGCGGCCCCTAAGTTTAACCAAATGGAAGCTCCGGAGGAGGAGGGCATGCTCGCGTCACAGTAAGCCGAAGAGGAGCACCTTCCCCGGGCACGGGCGGTTCCAAGCGGCCCCGAAGTTTAACCGAATGGAAGCTCCGGAGGAGGAGGGCATGCTCGCGTCACAGTAAGCCGAAGAGGAGCACCTTCCCCGGGCACGGGCGGTTCCAAGCGGCCCCTACGTTTAACTGAATGGAAGCTCCGGAGGAGGAGGGCATGCTCGCGTCACAGTAAGCCGAAGAGGAGCACCTTCCCCGGGCACGGGCGGTGCCAAGCGGCCCCTAAGTTTAACCGAATGGAAGTTCCGGAGGAGGTCGGGCGTGTGTCACAGTTAAGCCGAATTGGAGCACCTCTTGCGCCCGGGCACGAGCGGAGCGCGAGGCTGTCCGTTATGAAAGAATAAATAAATAAAGAATGCCACCTTTTTTTCACAGGGCACACCGGACGGCGTACCATCAGGTTAAAGTCGGAGTAATTAAATAAATACAAAAAGAATGGCTGGGGAATAAAAAAATAATACGTTTTAATAATAATTTGGTTTTTTTGTTATAACATGAATTTCACTCTCTCTCTCTCTCTCTCTCCCCGTATATATATATATATATATATATAAATATAAATATTTATATATTTATTATATATATTGTATATATTTTTTAAGCATTTTTGAAGGTGCGCCGCTACTTCGCGGATTTTCAGTTTTCGCGGGTGGTCTCGGTCCCCATTAACCGCGATAACCGAGGGTTCACTGTACTCCATAAAATTTACAAAAAGCGAGGTGAAACACTCAACCAGGGCTGCTTTTTTGAACATTTCTCGAGGGCCATGGCGAGCCATTTAAAAAAAGCTGCACAACTAACGTATAAAATATTGATAAATTTGCTCTCCCTGATGTGTGTGTCAAGTTTCACGAGTTGTCGTTCATATTTAGAACCTCATAATCAGCGTTGTTTTATTGCCGAACCGTGCAATGCCACTCCCACAACTTTTCACGAAAAAGGATGAATTTCGTATTGTGACATCCTCATGGCCGAAACAGTCATCCGAGCATATATGAGGGCGACCTTGTTGAGTTGCACGGAGAAAAACATCCAAGAAAATAACTTGTATTAGCTTTTACCAGTTGGTGGCGCTACTACTACGATGAAAAATAAGTTGGTAGATGTCTTCAGGGCTGAAGTATCCTCAAATGTGTACAACTTCGAGAAGATAGGATCATCTGAGTCATGTTGCCGGAGCTTTTGTTGCCACAAAGTACAATCGGATTTTTCAGCACCATAATAGCCACGCCTTTTGCCAAAACGTCACAAAATTCGGCACAGAGTAAGATCATTGTCTTGAGTCTTTTCTGACTAATTTTCAGTCGGATTCGTCAAAAGGGCACCGTGCAGTACGTGAAAATTAAAATAAAAACAAATTTTTGATTCCACTTGGCGGCGCTGTGTGTATAACAAAATAATAACATTAAGATGTCTTCAGGTCGGGACGTTTTATTTACAGGTGAAGGTTTGGATTTTTAGGAGCATGTGCAGGGGCGTTATTAAGCATTCATTTATTTGTATTAGGTTCATTTTGTCTTCTTATTATTGATATTTGACTGATTCATTAAAAGCAGACAATTATGTTTTAGGTTAATTTTTTACCTGACATGTTTCGGCGAGTCTTTCGCCTTCTTCAGAGTGTCGCATGATGGTGTCTTGAGACCCGTCTTTATCAGCTGATGTTCCATGAGGGTGTGACTTACCTGTCAAAAAAATGAAAAATCAGAGCAGTAAAAGAACAAGCACAACATGAACATTACAAATCAGCAATCACTGACCACTGCAAAAGGGAAAACCACATCATGGACCGGGAGAAGGGCAGGGTCATCCGCACCGAAGAGAACAAACAACAGCGCTGGATCAGAGAGGCCATTGAGATCTGCAAGCGAGGCATAAAAACCATGAACAGAGACAAGGGAGCCTTCATCCTCTCTACCACCTGGAGCAGCATCTTGGCGGAGTGAACGGACAGCGGGGGGCGTGACTTGCCTTCATTCTTGTGACAGGTAAGTCACGCCCTCATGGAACATCAGCTGATAAAGACGGGCCACAAGACACCATCATGTGACACTCTGAAGAAGGCGAAAGACTTTCGTATTGTGACATCCTCAAGGCCTAAACACTCATCCGATCAAAAATAAGTTGGCAGCCGTCTTCAGGGCCTGAATATCCTCAAATGTGAAAAATTTCGAGAAGATGGATCATCTGAATCATTTTGCAGGAACTTTTGTTGCCACGGAGAATAATCAGACTCTGCGGCACCGCAATAGCCACGCCCTTCGAAGGAAAGTCACAAAAATAGGGATAGAGTAAGATCAATGTCTTGAGTCTTTTCTAGCCAATTTTCAAATCGGATTCGTTAAAAGGCACCGTGCAGTACGTCAAAATGTAAAAAATGATATTGATTGGCGCAAGGTGTATAACAGAATATAAACATATAGATGTCTTCAGGTACCGACTCTTTATGTACATGTGAAGTTTTGGATTTTTAGCAGCATGTGCAGGAGAGTTATTAAGCATTTTGTCCATTGCGGCGAAGGAAATCTTAAGTGAAAACTTTGAAGCCCCGCCCCGTCATATAGTATTTCGGAAACAAAAGATTTTAGCCCCAGTGTTTGTCCCAGGTCTTAAGATGCTACAGACAGAATTTTAAGGCAATCAGATGAAGCCTTTAGGATCATGGTGCAAAAGAATGACCCCTGTAAACATGCAAAAAAGGGCAAAAGTCGGACTTTCAAAAATTCATAACTCACTTCCTGTTCATATTAGACGTTAAAATATCAAATTTCTCGCCATGCCCGATGAGACTGCCAAGTTTGGTGAGTTTTTGTGCATGTTTCGGGGTCAAAAATGCGATCGTACAAATCGGAAAAATAATAATAATAATAATTTCTACAAAAACAACAGGGACTTCGCAGCGGTCGCTGCTCAGGCCCTAATAATAATAATAATAATAATAATAAAAGTATTAATATTTTCTACAAAAACAATAGGGACCTCGCAGCCGTCGCAGCTCGGGCCCTAATAACAATTTCTAGAAAAACAATAGGGAACTCGCAGCGGTCACTGCTCGGGCCCTAATAATAATAATAATAATAATTTCCACAAAAACAATGGGGACCTCGTAGCGGTCGCTGCTCGGGCCCTAATAATAATTTCTACATAAACAATAGGGACCTCGCCGCGGTCGCTGCTCGGGCCCCAATAATAATTTCTACACAAAGTCCATTGTGGTGACCCGCTCCTTTTAAGTAAATTCAAAATGGCCGACTTCCTGTAAAACCTAGCTCATTGCTCCAAGAGACTTTTTTGTAGGTCTTGGTCTTATACATACAGTGAACCCTCGCTACTTCGCGGTTCACCTTTCGCGGGTTCAGTGCTTCGCGGGTATAAAAAATATTCGGGGGCATTGTAGTTTCGCCGAGCGGCACGACGGGCGCTGGAGCGGTTAGACGGCCGGCGTGCGCCGAAGAAGAGCGTGGGCGAAGAGGAGAGTGGACGAAGAAGAGCACGTTCCCCCGGACACGATCGGTGGCGACGTTTCGCACGGTTCGGACCGTACCAGGGCTCCGGCCGGCGTGCGTGGCAGTTAAGCCGTAGAGGAGCACCGTCCCCGGGCACGGGCGGTGCCAAGCGGCCCCTAAGTTTAACCGAATGGAAGCTCCGGAGGAGGAGGGCATGCTCGCGTCACAGTAAGCCGAAGAGGAGCACCTTCCCCAGGCACGGGCGGTTCCAAGCGGCCCCTAAGTTTAACCAAATGGAAGCTCCGGAGGAGGAGGGCATGCTCGCGTCACAGTAAGCCGAAGAGGAGCACCTTTGCCGGGCACGGGCGGTTCCAAGCGGCCCCTAAGTTTAACCGAATGGAAGCTCCGGAGGAGGCGGGCATGCTCGCGTCACAGTAAGCCGAAGAGGAGCACCTTCCCCGGGCACGGGCGGTGCCAAGCGGCCCCTAAGTTTAACCGAATGGAAGCTCCGGGGGAGGAGGGCGGGCGTGTGTCACAGTTAAGCCGAATTGGAACACCTCTTCCGCCCGGACACGAACGGAGCGCGAAGCTGTCAGTTATGAATGAATAAATGAATAAATAAATAAATAATTAAAGAATGCCACCTTTCATTTCACAGGGAACACCGGACGGCGTACCAGCAGGTAAAAGTCGGAGTAATTAAATAAATACAAAAAGAATGGCTGGGGAATAAAAAAATAATACGTTTTAATAATAATTTGGTTTTTTTGTTATAACATGAATTTCACTCTCTCTCTCTCTCTCCCCGTATATATATATATATATATATATATATTTATTATATATATTGTATTTTCTTTTAAGCATTTTTGAAGGTGCGCCGCTACTTCGCGGATTTTCAGTTTCCGCGGGTGGTCTCGGTCCCCATTAACCGCGATAACCGAGGGTTCACTGTACTCCATAAAATTTACAAAAAGCGAGGTGAAACACTCAACCAGGGCTGCTTTTTTGAACATTTCTCGAGGGCCATGGCGAGCCATTTCAAAAAAGCTGCACAACTAACGTATAAAATATTGATAAATTTGCTCTGCCTGATGTGTGTGTCAAGTTTCACGAGTTGTCGTTCATATTTAGAACCTCATAATCAGCGTTGTTTTATTGCCAAACAGTGCAATGCCACTCCCACAACTTTTCACGAAAAAGGATGAATTTCGTATTGTGACATCCTCATGGCCGAAACAGTCCTCCGAGCATATATGAGGGTGACCTTGTTGAGTTGCACGGAGAAAAACATCCAAGAAAATAACTTGTATTAGCTTTTACCAGTTGGTGGCGCTACTACTACGATGAAAAATAAGTTGGTAGATGTCTTCAGGGCTGAAGTATCCTCAAATGTGTACAACTTCGAGAAGATAGGATCATCTGAGTCATGTTGCCGGAGCTTTTGTTGCCACAAAGTACAATCGGACTTTTCAGCACCGTAATAGCCACGCCTTTTGCCAAAACGTCACAAAACTCTGAAAAAGCTGAGTGAGCCTCAAACCAGACATACACATTCACTGACAAATATCCTGTGACACCAGATATATTAGAAGTCTTGTCTAATCAGCACACGTCTATCTAACTGCAATTTTAACATCTCGAGACACGACAGGATGAGTACACGATACGCATACCTCCATTTCTGAGTCTGTAAAGCCTGGAGGAGGCTGCTTCGATGTTTTAGTAGCATCATAAATTTATTGAATTAATTATATTTGAGGTTGGATTAGATTTTTACACATTTTAAGCCTTAGCCACCCAAAACAAAACATAAGCTCATGAATGAAATAAAACTAATTAATTTCGCCCATGCCAATTAATCTTCTGTAGACACGTGTTGTGACCAGTGTTGTTTTTGGCAGGCATTTTAGATTTTGTCCAAGTCATTTGGACAAAGTGCTGATTTGTTTACATCACATTTAGTCATCCCAATTCGTTATAGTTTTAGTCCAGTTTTAGTCAACGAAAACTAAAAAAAGGGTTTTAGTCCAGTTTTAATCGACGGAAACGCAAAAAAAGTTTTACCCTAGTTTTCGTCAATTTATTCACAAAGGTTTTAGTCCAAGCGGCACGGTGGCCCAACTGGTTAGCAGGATGGCCTCACAATATTGAGGTCGTAGGTACGATTCTGGCTCCGGCCTTCCTGCGTGGGTTTCCTCTGGGTAATTCGGTTTCCTCCCATATTCTTAAAACATGCATGGCAAGTTGCTTGGACACTCTAATTGCCCCTAGGCATGAGTGTGAGCGTGGATGGTTGTTCGTCTATGTATGCCCTGCGATTGGCTGGACACCAATTCAAGGGTGTACCTCGCCTACTGCCGAAGACAGCTGGGATCGGCTCCAACACCCCCCGCGACCCTAGTGAGGAGAAGCGGTACAGATAACGGATGGATGGATGGATGGGTTTAAGTCCATTTGAGTTAAAACAAGGCATTCAAGGTTTCCACCCAATAACAAAGACTTTTGGATGGACTACAAAGGATTCTTCATTACAAACAGAAAAAAGTGGCAACAGTGGAATCAATGCTCACTGCTCCAAAATAAGCAGAGAAGCAAAACATTTTGTTGGGCAACTGTTGTGGCTTTATTTCACTAAAAGCAACATAAAATAATTTATGAACCACATGCTAACAATTTTGTCTCGTCAACGAAAAAAATTCATGTACATCACGTCATGTTTTCGTCATAAAAGAACCTCGTTTAGCTTGTCATCGTCATTAAAAAAGGGGCGTTAACGAAGTATTTTCGTCATAGTCATCAGTGACGAAAACAACACTGGTTGTGACTGATATTTCAGTCCCAGGTTGTCTCCTGAACACCACCAATTGGGCAAGGGAGCGCAGGAAAGCCTGGGGTCTTCTATTTTTACAGTATAGAAAGGCTAAATATCAAATTGAAACAGTGTTTTATATCATGAATATACAGGGTTGGTGCTGGTTCTGGTAGGGAAACCACAACATAAAGATGTCCTTAATTAGTCCCACAATGGGGATATTTGCAATATGGCATATGATGGCCTAACAGGGCCACCGCCCAGAAAAGAGTAACGCAGAACTTTGTAATACTGTCACTCCCTGACCAGTTCGTTGTTCCTGAAGAGCCAAACTTTGACTCAGACCCACAAATTTGAATTACAGATAGTGGACAATGGAGAACTCCCCCAGTCAGTCAGCATGTTCAACTTCCATAGAAACCTCAACATACATTTATTAGATTGCCAAACTAATTGGAAACTACATCACCAGAACACCACAAGTGGGCTCTGTTATTGTACTTAAAGATGCATCTTACAAACCTGTGTTCTCCAAGGCCAGCTGGTCCATAGTCTTAAGTTATTTCTTCGCCAACATCAATGTCTCGGAGCGCAAACAGACAGAGGTGTGGTCTGTCCTCTGTTGTCTTCTTCTTCATTTTACAGTTGGGGTGCATGTGGTCATCATTAACCAGTCTTCCCAGACTGCCATCTTCTTGAGCGGCATCAACACTTAAAATAGATTTAAAAAAAAAAAAAAAAAATTATTCAATCAATGTCAGAAATTAATCTTTGAGACAATCTTGTGTACACAAAACATAAAAATAGGAAATCCACAATTTTTAAATCTTCTAAATAAAATCATACAAGAAATTTCTATTGGAATCAGACCCTATTAACAGCTTGTCTTTGAGACTTCATGGTCTATATTTTCATTTGTACAGATTCAACGCATGAATAAAAGTAATCACCGTATTTTCGCAGTCATAAGCAAACAAAGCGCCCTGTCAGTCGATGCGTCCATTAAATGGACAAAGTACCACTCACGTCCATCAGCCCTTGTCATCAACGAGCTGTTGGAAGTGCATGTTAGCACACCCTGCTGGGCAAAGAGTGAGTTGTCCATGCTTACAATCGACCGTGACAAATACACCATCTGACTATAATGT